>NW_019944543.1:22943-28838 GCF_002910315.2 Salvelinus sp. IW2-2015 | reverse complement strand
ATCACCAGATAGCATTATGCTATGCTACTTCATAAAACCCCTCCCTCCACTAATGTCTTTATCACCAGATTGCATTATGCTATGCTACTTCATAAAAACCTCTCCCTCCACTAATGTCTTATCACCAGATGCATTATGCTATGCTACTTCATAAAACCCCTCCCTCCACTAATGTCTCATCACCAGATAGCATTATGCTATGCTACTTCATAAAACCCTCCCTCCACTAATGTCTCATCACCAGATACTATGCTATGCTACTTCATAAAACCCCTCCCTCCACTAATGTCTTCATCACCAGATAGCATTATGCTATGCTACTTCATAAACCCCTCCCTCCACTAATGTCTTCATCACCAGATAGCATTATGCTATGCTATATCATAACCGCCTCCCTCCACTAATGTTTTCATCACCAGATAGCATTATGCTATGCTACTTCATAAAACCCCTCCCTCCACTAATGTCTTCATCACCAGATAGCATTATGCTATGCTACTTCAGAAGTAAACAGACCTGTGTGTGTGCTCGTGTGATCAAATCAAATGTATTTATAAAGCCCTTCTTACATCAGCTGATATCTCAAAGTGCTGTACAGAAACCCAGCCTAAAACCCCAAACAGCAAGCAATGCAGGTGTAGAAGCACGGTGTGATCACTGCCATCCTAGACTAGAAGATATAACAAATATGTGTTGGTCTGATGTGAATGAGGAGCATCCAGACGCAGCACTTGATACATTTATGAAATAGTTTCTTCCAGTTATTGATAAAAAATGTAATAGAAAATGGACCTATTAAGAAACGGACTGTTAGAACTGTTAAGGCTCCATGGATTGATGAGGAATTGAAAAACTGTATGGTTGAAAGAGAGAAAGAGACGGGCAAAAGGAGTGTTGAATAACTGACTGGCTGACTTCCTGGAAAACTGAGAAATTGTGTGACTAAACTGAACAAAAAGAAGAATAAATTGTATTATGAAGCCAAGATGAATTATATAAAGAATGATGGGAAAATAACTTTGTAGTACTTTAAATGAAATTATGGCCAGAAGACAAAACCATTTGATGTTTCCAAATATTAGGCAAGAAATGCCAACAACGAACAGTGAGTTATCGAATTCAYGCATCAAAAAACTAATAACGAAAGAAAATCATTTTAAGTTAGAATTTTGTAAAGTTAGTTTTGGAGAGGTGGAAAAATTGTTATCGATCAATAATGACAGACCTCCTGGCATTGACAACTTAGATGGAAAGCTACTGAGGATGATAGCTGACTCTATAGCCACTCCTATCTATCATATCTTTAATCTGAGACGAGAGGAAAGTCTTTGTCCTCAGGCCTGGAGGGAAGCCAAAGTCATTCCGCTACCCAACAGTGGTAAAGCGGTCTTTACTGGTTCTAACAGCAGACCTATCAGCTTGCTGCCAGCTCTTAGCAAACTGTTGGGGGAAAAATGGTGTTTGACCAAATATAATGCTATTTCTCTGTAAACATATTAACAACAGACTTTCAGCATGCTTATAGAGAAGAGGACTCAACATGTACTGCACTGACACAAATGACTGATGATTGGTTGAAAGAAATTGATAATAAGAAGATTGTGGGAGCTGTACTGTTAGATTTTAGTGCAGCGTTTGGTATTATTGACCATAACCTGTTGTTGAGAAAATGTAGGTTTTATGGCTTTTCAACCTCTGTCATATCATGGATTCAGAGCTAAACTCAGCAAAAACAGAAACATCCCTTTTTCAGGACCCTGTCTTTCAAAGATAATTCGTAAAAATCCAAATAACTTCACAGATCTTCATTGTAAATGGCGACGTGGTAGTTGATATTACAGTATAAATTGTCCAGTAAGTTACTGTAAATATTTTTTTACATTACAGCTACTGTAATCCTTTTTATGGTAATCCATTTACTGTACCAAAAATAGTACATTAATCTAATTTACAGTATATTACTGGGAATAACCCATGCAGCGACACATTACCCAGTGTACTTTGCAAGTTAACATGTTACATTTAGATTGTAATTTGGTCATTTTAGCAGGCACTACAGTCATCCAAGCAGGTTGATAAAGGAAAAACATATCGCAGTCATTAGCAAGTAAAAAGTGAAAATGTTCAGTAACAGAAAAGTTTTACTTGCTATTACTGTAATATATTTCTTAATCAACCTTCGTTAAATGTAAGTTCGCTAAGGACAAGAATGACCAAAATGTACATGTAAAAATGTAATCCTGCAAAGAACACTGGGTTGTCGCTGCATGGGTCATTCCAGTAATATTCTATAAATTAGATTATAGTAAAAATGGATTACAGTAGCTGTACTGTAAAATAAATACAGTAACTTACCGGCCAATTACTGCAGCGATGCAACATTTTACAGTAAATGTTTTACAGTGCATATTTGACTGGACTGAAGACGCCGTTCTATTCATTCTACGGACATCGCTCCGTGTCTTAACTCACCTTTATACAGAACCAGATGGTGAAGGGAACAGGGAGAGAAGACGAACAGACCAGAGAGGATCACAATGAGCCAGCCACAGCAACCTAGGCTCCCTGAACCAACATCAGCTGAGAGAGAGAGAGAGAGAGAGAGAGAGAGAAGAGAGAGAGAGAGGAGAGACAGAGAGAGAGAGAGAGAGAGAGAGAGAACGAGAGAACGAGAGAACGAGAGAACGAGAGAGACGAGAGAAGAGAGAGAGAGAGAGAGAGAGAGAGGAAAGAGAGAGAGAAGAGAGAGAGAGAGAGAGAGAGAAGAGAGAGAGAGAGAAGAGAGAGAGAGAGAGAGAAGAGAGAGAGAGGAGAGAGAGAGAGGAAATGACATGTTATTAGCATTTTGGTGGAATGGCTAGTTTAAGAAAACCAGAGTTTGGGATTGGAGTCACTTCTTGTCTATATAGACAAGGTAAGGAAAGAAAATATATAAATGTAAAACCACTGATCCCTTTACTACAGTGAGCTGGACAGTGTATTGTACGATCTACTCTGAAGGAAATATATCAACGCAACAATTAAAGTTCCATTAATGAAATCAATGAAATCAATTAAAGTGGTTCCGTGTTTCATGAGTGAAATAAAAGATCCCAGAAATGTTCCATACGCACGACAAAGCGTATTGCTCTCAAATGCTGTGCAGAAATGTGTTTACCCTCACAATTAGGGAGTTATTTTTCCCATTGCCAAGATAATCCATCCACCTGACAGGTGTGGCTATCAAGAAGCTGATTAAACAGCAGTGCCACATAAAATAGAATGACATAAACAAACATTAATAGACAGGAACAACTCAAGGACATATCTACGTACCACTAAACGTAAAAAACGTAAAAATGGCACACATAACCTACATATCAATGCATACACACAAACTATCTAGGTCAAATAGGGAGAGGCGATGTGCCGTGAGTGTTGCTTTTTGAAAGCAGGTTTGCTGTTTATCTGAGATGGAAGCAGTTTGCTGTTTATCTGAGATGGAAGCAGGTTTGCTGTTTATCTGAGATGGAAGCAGGTTTGCTGTTTATCTGAGATGGAAGCAGGTTTGCTGTTTATCTGAGATGGAAGCAGGTTTGCTGTTTATTCTAGAGATGGAAGCAGGTTTGCTGTTTATCTGAGATGGAAGCAGGTTTGCTGTTTATCTGAGCAATCTGAGATGGAAGGGAGTTCCATGCAATGTCTCCATGTAATTCTGTACGCTTTTCTTGAATTGTTCTGGATTTGGGGACAGTGAAAAGACCCCTGGTGGCATGTCTGGTGGCATGTCTGGTGTGGTCCCGTGTGGCTCAGTTGGTAGAGCATGGCGCTTGCAACGCCATGGCCATGAACCCAGGGTTGTGGGTTCATTCCCCACGGGGGGACCAGGATGAATATGTATGAACTTTCCAATTTGTAAGTCGCTCTGGATAAGAGCGTCTGCTAAATGACTTAAATGTAATGTAAATGGGTAAGTGTGTTTGTCAGAGCTGTGTGTAATTGACTCGGCAAACAATTTTGGATTTTTCAACACATGAATGTTCTTATAAAAAAAGTGATGTAGTCAGTCTCTCCTCACCTTAGCCAGGAGAGGCTGACAGGCATAGTATTTATCAGCCTTCTGATTACAATGAAGAGCAAGACGTGTCTCTCTTTAGCTACAGCTCAACTAGGTGTTTCTTGCACTCGACCACAATGACTGGACAATAATAATAAAGATAAAACTAGTGCCTGCAAAAATTGCTTTGGAGTGTGGTGTCAAAAAAGCAGAACATTTCTTTATTATGGACAGACCTCTCCCATCTTTACAACCATTGAATCTATATGTTTTGACCATGACAGTTTACAATCTAAGGTAACACCAAGTACTTTAGTATCCTTAACCTATTCAACAGCCATACCATTCATTACCAGATTCAGGTCATTGTAAAAATAGAAAAGAGTAGAGGGCCTAGAGAGCTGCCCTGCGGTACAACCACATCCTACATGCTTGACATTGGAGGCTTCCATTAAATACAACTCTCTGTGTTCTATTATATATATATAAACAGAAAAAGTCCTCTCAATGTCAACTGCGTTTATTTTCAGCAAACTTAACATGTGTAAAATTTTGTATGAACATAACAAGATTCAAACACTGAGACAAACTGAACAAGTTCCACAGACATGTGACTAACAGAATAGAACAATGTGTCCCTGAACAAGGGGGGGGGGTCAAAATCAAAAGTAACAGTCAGTATCTGTGTGGCACCAGCTGCATTAAGTACTGCAGTGCATCTCCTCCTCATGGACTGCACCAGATTTGCCAGTTCTTGCTGTGAGATGTTAACCCCACTATTCTACCAAGGCACCTACAAGTTCCCGGACATTTCTGGGGGAATGGCCCTAGCCCTCACCCTCCAATCCAACAGGTCCCAGACATGCTCAATGGGATTGAGATCCGGGCTCTTCGTTGGCCATGGAAGAACACTGAACATTCCTGTCTTGCAGGAAATCACGCCAGAAACGAGCAGTATGGCTGGTGGCATTGTCATGCTGGAGGATATTCAGGATGAGCCTAAGGAAGGGGACCACATGAGGGAGGAGGATGTCTTCCCTGTAACGCACAGCGTTGAGATTACCAGCAATGACAACAAGCTCAGTCCGATGATGCTGTGACACACCGTCCCAGACCATGAGGACCCTCCACCTCCAAATCGATCCCGCTCCAGAGTACAGGCCTCGGTGTAACGCTCATCTTTGACAATAAACGTGAATTCGACCATCACCCCTGGTGAGACAAAACCACAATTCGTCAGTGAAGAGCACTTTTTGCAGTCCTGTCTGGTCCAGCGACGGTGGGTTTGTGCCCATAGGCGACGTTGTTGCCGGTGATGTCTGGTGAGGACCTGCCTTACAACAGCCTATAAGCCCTCAGTCCAGCCTCTCTCAGCCTATTGCGGACAGTCTGAGCACTGATGGAGGATTGTGCGTTCCTGGTGTAACTCGGGCAGTTGTTGTTGCCATCCTGTACCTGTCCCGCAGGTGTGATGTTCGGATGTACCGATCCTGTGCAGGTGTTGCACGTGGTCTGCCACTGCGAGGACGATCAGGTGTTCGTCCTGTCTCGAGCCGTAGCGTCTCACAGTATAGACATTGCAATTTATTGCCCGGCCACATCTGAGTCCTCATGCGTCCTTGCAGCATGCCTAAGGCAATTCACGCAGATGAGCAGGGAACCTGGGCATCTTTCTTTTGGGTTTTTTCAGAGTCAGTAGAAAGGCCTCTTTAGTGTCCTAAGTTTTCATAACTGTGACCTTAATTGCCTACCGTCTGTAAGTGTTAGTGTCTTAACGACCGTTCCACAGGTGCATTCATTTAATTGTTTATTGTTCATTGAACAAGCATGGGAACAGTATTTAAACCCTTTACAATGAA
>NW_019944543.1:20490-22918 GCF_002910315.2 Salvelinus sp. IW2-2015 | reverse complement strand
AGAAATGACATGTTATTAGGCATTTGGTGAAATGGCTAGTTTAAGAAAACCAGAGTTTGGGATTGGAGTCACTTCTTGTCTATATAGACAAGGTAAGGAAAGAAATATATAAATGTAAACCCACATCCTCTCTCTCTCTCTCTCTCTCTCTCTCTCTCTCTCTCTCTCTCTCTCTCTCTCTCTCTCTCTCTCAGCTGATGTTGGTTCAGGGAGCCTAGGTTGCTGTGGCTGGCTCATTGTGATCCTCTCTGGTCTGTTCGTCTTCTCCCTGTTCCCCTTCACCATCTGGTTCTGTATAAAGGTGAGTAAGACACGGAGCGATGTCCGTAGAATGAATAGAACGGGCGTCTTCAGTCCAGTCAAATATGCACTGTAAAACATTTACTGTAAAATGTTGCATCGCTGACAGTAATTGGCCGGTAAGTTACTGTAATTTATTTTACAGTACAGCTACTGTAATCCATTTTTACTATAATCTAATTTATAGAATATTACTGGAATGACCCATGCAGCGACAACCCAGTGTTCTTTGCAGGATTACATTTTTACATGTACATTTTGGTCAATTCTTGTCCTTAGCAACTTACATTTAACGAAGGTTGATTAAGAAAATATATTACAGTAATAGCAAGTAAAACTTTTCTGTTACTGAACATTTTCACTTTTTACTTGCTATGACTGCGATATGTTTTTCCTTTATCAACCCTGCTTGGATGACTGTAGTGCCTGCTAAATGACCAAATTACAATCTAAATGTAAACATGTTAACTTGCAAAGTACACTGGGTAATGTGTCGCTGCATGGGTTATTCCAGTAATATACTGTAAATTAGATTAATGTACTATTTTTGGTACAGTAAAATGGATTACCATAAAAAGGATTACAGTAGCTGTAATGTAAAAAATATTTACAGTAACTTACTGGACAATTTATACTGTACATATCAACTACCAACGTCGCCATGCTGTTTATACTGTAGACCTACATATCAACTACTTTACCCACGTTAGCACACATACCTACAGAACTACAGAACTACAGAACTATAGAACTACTGGACTACAGAACTACAGAACTACTGAACTACAGAACTACAGCACTACAGAACTACTGACCTACAGGACTACAGCACTACAGAACTACTGAACTACAGGACTACAGCACTACAGAACTACTGACCTACAGGACTACAGCACTACAGAACTACTGAACTACAGGACTACAGCACTACAGAACTACTGAACTACAGAACTACAGAACTACTGAACTACTGAACTACAGAACTACTGAACTACTGAACTACTGAACTACCGAACTACAGAACTACTGACCTACTGACCTACAGAACTACAGAACCTCTGAACTACAGAACTACTGAACTACAGAGCTACTGAACTAGAGAACTACTGAACTACAGGACTACAGAACTACTGAACTACTGAACTACTGAACTACAGAACTACAGAACTACAGAACTACAGACCTACAGAACTAGAGAACTACAGAACTACTGAACTACTGAACTACAGAACTAGAGGACTACTGAACTACAGGACTACAGGACTACAGAACTACTGAACTACTGAACTACTGAACTACAGAACTACAGGACTACAGGACTACAGAACTACAGGACTACAGAACTACTGAACTACAGAACTACAGAACTACTGAACTATAGAACCTCTAACTAAAATCTACCAAGATATGTTGTATATTTAACTTTTTGTTTTGTGTGTGTGTTGTGTGTGTTGTGTTGTGTGTGTGTTATGTTCTAGATAGTTCAGGAGTATGAACGTGCTGTCATCTTCAGGCTGGGCCGTATTACAGACCGGAAGGCTAAGGGACCAGGTAAAAGACCAGTCACTGTGTGTGTGTGTGTGTGTGTGTGTGTGTGTGTGTGTGTGTGTGCGTGTGTGTGTGTGCGTGCACGCGAATATTCAATTTACATTGATGTAAAGAAATAAACTCTCTCTCTTCCAGGTATCTTTTTCGTTCTGCCATGCACAGACTCCTTCGTGAAAGTGGACCTGAGAACCGTGTCATTCGACATCCCTCCACAAGAGGTAGGACCTATAGTAACCAGGAAGGACACCCATTAAATAAACTATCATATAAATCATCAGGAGTTAGGACGTATACTAACCAGGAAGGACACCCATTAAATAAACTGTCATATAAATCAGGAGGTAGGACCTATAGTAACCAGGAAGGACACCCATTAAATAAACTGTTATATAAATCAGGAGGTAGGACATAAACTAACCAGGAAGGACACCCATTAAATAAACTGTTATAGAAAACCTTGAAGTGAGTAGGTGTGTCGAAACTTTTGACTGGTACGGGGTACATTAATAAGAATGGTATATTAACAGTTATTTAATGGTGTCCTTCCTGGTTATTTAATGTCCTAACCTCCTGAATTATT
>NW_019944543.1:10975-16396 GCF_002910315.2 Salvelinus sp. IW2-2015 | reverse complement strand
CACCCAAGTCAGTGTTCCGTGGCTTCACCTCATAGTCAGACCAGGCGACCTCCAGTCAGGTTATTGGTTCACCTCATAGTCAACAGGACCTCAGCTCAGGTTATTGGTCACCTCCATAAGTCAGCAGAGACCTCAGTTCAGGTTCCTGTTCACCCTCATTGTCACGACAAGGCTCTCAGCTCAGTTATTGGTTCACCTCATAGTCAGACAGGACCTCAGTCAGGTTATTGGTTCACCTCATAGTCAGACAAGGACCTTCCAGTTAGGTTCCTGGTTCACCCTCATCTGTCAGACAAGACCCTCAGCTCAGGTTATTTGCGTTCACCTCATAGTCAGACCGGACCTCAGTCAGGTTCTTGCCGTGCTAGGCGTTCTCAGCTGGTACGGTTCTAGGTACGGGGCCCTAAGCGAGATTTGCGTCACGCGGAGAGGAAATGTTGCCTGTTCTTTTAAGTTAATTTCCGGCATCTACACATTTTGCCATGGGCGCCTGGAAGTCAGGCCTTGCCCTCATTGCTTCATTTGATTGATTACTCACACAGATTTAGATAGCATGGCTAGACTAACTACCAACTAGAAACAATTAACATGGCTTAATTGTCAGGTATTGATGACTGACATAACAAGAAAAACCTGCTGATACACAAACAAATGTAGAAATTGAGCATCCCGACTGATTTGACTAAAATCAATTTAAAAAAACATATTTTTGAGCGGGCCCCTTGCGGCAGTGCGGTCCTAAGCAACCACTTATGTCACTTTATGCCTGGAGCCGGCCCTGGTTTTAGGTTTCTGTACCTGCATACTGTGTGAGATGCCCTCGCGGTCTGATAACAGCTCCGCCAAGTTCTTGGTTCCCAGGACGTTCCTCAGGGTGGTCTGAGCCAGGAGACGGGTGGAGAAGTCGCGTTGGACACTTTGGCCACCGCAGGAGATGGGGTCGCTCACCCGAAGTAGACCACCCCATCAACACACCACTGTCACAGAGTCCTTAGTCAGGATCTACAACACACAACACCCCAGAGAGAGAGAGACGAGAGAGAGAGAGAGAGAGCGAGAGAGAGAGAGGAGAGAGAGGAGAGAGAGAGAGAGAGAGGAGAGAGAGAGAGAGAGAGAGAGAGAGAGAGAGAGAGACGAGAAGAGAGAGAGAGAGAGAGAGAGAGAGAGAGAGAGAACCTCAGTGATGCTGTTAACATCAAGACTGATGAATGTTATTATATCAAAGATAAGATATGCAGTATCAGTCCAAAATTTTACACACACTCTTTATTTATTATTATTTCTACATTGTACAATAATACTGAAGACATCAACACTATGAAATAACACATATGGAATCATGTAGTAACCAAAAACAAATACAAAATATATTTTATACTTTAGATTCTTCAAAGTAGTCACCCTTTGCCTTGATGACAAGCTTTGCACACTCTTGGCATATCTCTCAACCAGCTTCACCTGGAATGCTTTTCCAACAGTCTTGAAGGAGTTCCCACATATGCTGAGCACCTTGGCTGCTTTTCCTTCACTCTGTGGCCAACTCATCCCAAACCCTCTCAACGGGTTGAGGTCGGTGATTGTCAATCACAACATCTTATTGGCAGACTCAAATGCCTTGGTTTCTCAAATGATTGCCTCGCCTGGTTCACCAACTACTTCTCAGACAGAGTTCAGTGTGTCAAATCGTCGAGGGCCTGTTGTCGGACCTCTGGCAGTCTCTATGGGGGTGCCACAGGTTTAGTTCTCGGGCCGACTCTTTCTCTGTATACATCAATGATGTCGCTCTTGCTGCTTGGTGATTCTCTGATCCAACTCTACGCAGACGACACCATTCTGTATACTTCTGGCCCTTCTTTTGGACACTGTGTCTAACTAACCTCCAGATGAGCTTCAATGCCATACAACTCTCATCTCTCCTCTGGGGTCCTGTCTGACTGAAGTGTAGAAAGTCAAAATTGCAGGTCCATTATTATATTCTGAGAGATCGACCTGGCGTATATAACAAGGCCATTAGAAAAGCCAGACGGCCTCATTCTACKAACTTGATCACTRTTAATCAGAATAAYTAGACAGTGCTCTTCACAACCATTGATGGCCTGATAAATCCTGGCCCCCCTCGCAAACCTACATGAACATCTAAATATGATGAGTTTGACACATATTTCAGAGATAAGATAAGCAACGTTAGGCTGGGTATCAGTGAAGACCTGATGAGAGGTTTGATGTGCCGTAGCCTACATCGCAAAGCCACTGTGGATTTATTTTCCCTGGTTGACACAGACATGGTCAGGAAAGTGACGCCACAACTTAAGCCTTCTACCTGCCTTCTTGATCCTATCTCCACACCATCTTCTTCAAAATAGTTTTTAATTACACATCTGAAGAAGTGCAAACTATTGTTAATTAAAGGACCATTAAAGGACTATGCCAGTTCTGGAGTTACTAGATTTACACATCTAGTTTTTCTTGATCTATGTCAAGTAATGCAAGTAATGCAAGTGGAAAAAAATAGCACAGCAGCCATTTTGGGAGGGTGTGGATGACCACACACCATAGCAGTCATCACAGGGCACTTTCCCCCACTGCACTAAAACCTGTTATGATGTAACCCCTTCTGGGGAAAAGTCATCAAGATTCTTCATCTCTTAGCAAATTTCTGACAATCTCCATCCCTTTCATTCTTAAGCAAAATTCTGGAGAAATTGGTCTTTAAACAGCCAAATTATTTCTTTAAGTGCTAACTTTATTTAAAAATAAATCCAATCTGGTTTTGGAGCTAAATGGTAAATGATCTTAGAGCCGACACAGATGCCAAACAGCTCTTTGTCCTTAAGTGCTGCGTTCAACACTGTTGACCAAGATGTCCTTCTGGACAGACTGGAGAGGTGGGTTGGCCTCTCCATTTAACCGGTTGAGAGTTTTTTGTCACCCTTGGTAAACATAATTTACTGTAATATCCTGTCTTCCTATAGGCCAGTCTGGAGGAGGTGGAATAGGCCTGTGTAATAAAGTGTCACTGTAATATCCTGTCTTCCTATAGGCCAGTCTGGAGGTCTTCCTATAGGCCAGTCTGGACGAGGTGGAATAGGCCTGTGTAATAAAGTATCACTGTAATATCCTGTCTTCCTATAGGCCAGTCTGGAGGAGGTGGAATAGGGCTGTGTAATAAAGTATCACTGTAATATCCTGTCTTCCTATAGGCCAGTCTGGAGGTCTTCTCTAGGCAGTCTGGACGAGGTGGAATAGGCCTGTGTAAATAACAGTGTCACTGTAAATAGTCCTGTCTTCTCATAGGCCAGTCTGAGAGGTTGTGCCTTTACGGCCCAGTCGGACGAGTGGAATAGGCTGTGTAATAAAGTATCACTGTAATATCCTGTCTATCCTATAGGCCAGTTAGGGGAGGTGGGAAAAGGCTGTGTAATTAAGGTAATCCTGTAATATCCTGTCTTCCTATAAGGCAGTCTGGAGAGGCACTGACCTGGGTTCAAGGTGGAGCGTGTGGAGATTAAGGAGTGAAGCTGCCACCAGTGCAGAGAGCATGGCTGCAAGGCACGAGGCAACTCGGGACAAGGGCGAAGGGTGGGCATCACACACACACAACTACACCCTACAAACTAACACTGCTCACTCAAATCACCTCACACTCACACCACCTCTCACTCTCCACCCTCTCTCACTCAACTCACTCACACATTTCACCACTCACACTCTCACTACTCCTCACACTCACTCACTCTCACTCACTCATCCCACTCAACTCCTACTCCCACTCAGAATCACTCAATCACATCACATCACTACGCTCAACACTCACTCACTACTTCACACTACACCCACTCTATACACTCATGCACACCTCACAAGCTCACACTCACCTCACTCTCACACTCACTACTCACTCACTCATCACGAACCTCCTCATCTACTACCCTCAACCCTCACTCTCACTCCTCACTCAAACTCTACTTCACACACATTCACACTCTCACATCAATCACCACTCCACTCCACTCACACATCCTCCACTACACTCACTCACACTACACACCTCACACACTCACACATTATAAACCACAACACTCACACATTCTCACACACACACAAACACACCCAGTGGTCTCCCTCTGTAGGTGTGTACCAATCCACTCCTTTGTCTCCCTCTCTGTAGGTGATAGCAGCGGAGGGGGAGATGAACGCCTCTCGGGCCCTGAAGGAGGCGTCTCTAGTGATCTCAGAGTCTCCGTCGGGTCTCCAGCTGCGCTACCTGCAGACCCTCACCACCATCGCTGCAGAGAAGAACTCCACCATCATCTTCCCTCTGCCCATGGACGTCATCAGTCACTTCATGAAGAAGTGATGTCATCAAAACTCGCCACACACACCGCTCCTGTCTAATGTAACATTCAATCAGATGGTTTAGTTGATTCGGGTGATTTGAAGAAGAAAACAAAAAACGTTTCATTTATTTTTTTGTGAGGATTGTTTCAGATTTCAGGATTAGACCCAGTAACCTTTTAGGGGATGTATATCTGCATGGTCAAGACCTCTTCATTTGTCTGTTATGGTGGAAATTGAAAACCATTTACATTTCTTTCTAGTGTGTTAAAAAATATAAACAAATATGTTTGAAATACACTGTTATATTGCTAATTTATTGGATATTATAAACTGTGTGGTTCAAGCCCTGAATGCTGATTGGCTGACAGCCATGGTATATCAGACCGTATATCACGGGTATGACAAAATATACATTTTTACTCCTMTAATTACGTTGGTAACCAGTTTATAATAGAAATAAGGCACCTCTGAGGTTTGTGATATATGGACAATATACCACGGCTAAGGGCTGTGTCCAGGCACTCCGCGTTTAGTCGTGCACAAGAACAGCCCTTAGTCGTGGTATATTGGCCATATATCACACTATATATCACACCACATATCACAAACGCCAGGGGTATATCACACCCCTCGGGCCTTATTGCTTAATTGAATGTTATTTTTGCAATCTTTATATTTTGATATTCCTTAATAAATTACAATTCAGAAATCGTGCATGTATACTGAACGAAAATATCAACGCAACATGTAAAGGGCTGGTCCCTTGTTTCATGAACTGAAATATAAGATCCCAGAAACGTTTATGTGGGCAGAACAGAACGGAGATTGTAGACTGCATAGCTCAGAACAGAACGGMGATTGTAGACTGCATAGCTCAGAACAGAACGGAGATTGTAGACTGCATAGCTCAGAACAGAATGGGGATTGTAGACTGCATAGCTCAGAACAGAACGGGGATTGCAGACTGCATAGCTCAGAACAGAATGGGGATTGTAGACTGCATAGCTCAGAACAGAACGGAGATTGTAGACTGCATAGCTCAGAACAGAATGGGGATTGCAGACTGCATAGCTCAGAACAGAA
>NW_019944543.1:0-10950 GCF_002910315.2 Salvelinus sp. IW2-2015 | reverse complement strand
GAGATGTTGTGAGACTGCAATAGCTCAGAACAGAATGGGGATTGCTAGACTGCATGAGCTCAGAACAGAATCGGAGATTTGTGACGCATTAGCTCAGAAAGAATGGGATTGCAGACTGCATAGCTCAGAACAGAACGGGATTGTCAGACTGCATTAGCTCATTAAGAACTGGGGTTTAGACTGCATAGCTCGGAAACAGAATGGGGATTGCTAGCCGACTCATAGCTCAGAACAGAATGGGATTGTGAGACTGCATTAGCTCAGAACAGAATGCGGGATTGCGTAGACTGCCAGTAGCTCGAACAACGTAGATATGCTCAGAGTGGATTGTCAGACTCATAGCTCAGAACAGAACGGGGATTTGTCTAAAGAAGGCCATTGCACTCATAGCTCAGAACAGAACGGGATTGTAGGACTGCATAGCTCAGAACAGAATGGGGAGTAGAGATTGTAGACTGCATAGCTCAGAACAGAATGGGGATTGTAGACTGCATAGCTCAGAACAGAACGGGGATTGTAGACTGCATAGCTCAGAACAGAACTGGGATTGTAGACTGCATAGCTCAGTGGGGGGGTTCTATGGCTCCATTATCATGTGTGGGTCTCTGGACCGAGTGCAGCAGTACTTGAACCAGAGACGGAAGAGGAAGCGAGATATCATTTTTTTCTGGTTCATTGGAAGTCAGTGAATGAAGCCGACCAGCTGCTTTCGTATTGGTGTCAATGGAAGAGCCACTCTGTTAAGCAGAACGTAGCTGATTTCACCCCCCCCCCAATGGTAAACGGCCTGAGTGAACTATCTGTCTTGTTTTGACATTATCGATCATAGTCTGCGGCTGGAAAAACATGTGTGTTATGGCTTTACAACCCCTTCTATAATGTGGATAACGAGTTACTTGTCTAACTGAACACAGAGAGTGTTCTTTAATGGAAGCCTCTCAAATATAATCCAGGTAGAATCAGGAATTCCCCAGGGCAGCTGTTTAGGCCCCTTGCTTTTTTCAATTTTTACTAACGACATGCCACTGGCTTTGAGTAAAGCCAGAGTTTCTATGTATGCGGATGACTCAACACTATACAAGTCAGCTACTACAGTGACTGAAATGACAGCAACACTTAACAAAGAGCTGCAGATAGTTTCAGAGTGAGTGGCAAGGAATAAATTAGCCCTAAATATTTGTAAAACTAAAACCATTGTATTTGGAACAAAACACACACTAAACCCTAAACCTCAACTAAATCTTGTAATGAATATTGTGGAAATTGAGCAAGTTGAGATGACTAAACTGCTTGGAGTAACCCTRGATTGTAAACTGTCATGGTCAAAGCATGTTGATACAACAGTAGCTAAGATGGGGAAAAGTCTGTCCATAATAAAGCGCTGCTCTGCCTTCTTAACAGCACTAYYAACAAGGCAGGWCCTASAGGCCCTAGTTTTGTCACACCTGGACTACTGTTCAGTCGTGTGGTCAGGTGCCACAGAAAAGGACTTAGGAAAATTGCAATTGGCTCAGAACAGGGCAGCATGGTGGCCCTTGGATGTACACAGAGAGCTAATATTAATAATATGCATGTCAATCTCTCCTGGATGAAAGTGGAAGAGAGACTGACTTCATTACTACTTGTATTTATGAGAGGTATTGACATGTTGAATGCACCGAGCTGTCTGTCTAAACTACTGGCACACAGCTCAGACACCCATGCATACCCCACAAGACATGCCACCAGAGGTCTGTCTAAACTACTGGCACACAGCTCGGACACCCATGCATACCCCACAAGACATGCCACAAGAGGCCTGTCTAAACTACTGGCACACAGCTCGGACACCCATGCATACCCCACAAGACATGCCACAAGAGGTCTCTTCACAGTCCCCAAGTCCAGAACAGACTATGGGAGGCGCACAGTACTACATAGAGCCATGACTACATGGAACTCTATTCCACATCAAGTAACTGACGCAAGCAGTAAAATTACATTTAACAAACAGATAAAAATACACCTTATGGAACAGCGGGGACTGTGAAGCAACACAAACTATGGCACAGACACACGCATACACACACACACAATATCATACGCACTATACATATACATGGATTTAGTACTGTATATACAGTGGGGAGAASAAGTATTTGATACACTGCCGATTTTGCAGGTTTTCCTACTTACAAAGCATGTAGAGGTCTGTCATTTTTATCATAGGTACACTTCAACTGTGAGAGACGGAATCTAAAACAAAAATCCAGAAAATCACATTGTATGATTTTTAAGTAATTAATTTGCATTTTATTGCATGACATAAGTATTTCGATACAGTTCAGCTAAAAGCAAGGAGACTCTTAAATAGTTGGTACAGAAAACCTTTGTTGGTGCAATACAAGCATCCACGACTTGGCAGGTAGGGAGTACCAAGTACTTAGCCACTAGTCCCTGATGAGGATATCTATACGAGACCCATGTCGAGTTTTTGGCACCGAATGCACCAGCTGAATGATTCGGGAGAGGGAGGGGTGGGCTGGGTAAGGTGGGGGGTAGAGGAGTGGGGGGGGCCGGAGAATGTATCCACTGCCTGCTACTAGCGAGCAGGGGATTGGTGATGCAATACACTCTCGGTCATAAGGGAGTCCACCCACCGCATAAACAGACTATTGTTCACCTACGTCACTTCGTACAATATTCGTGGGCGAATTCGACAATGGGTGCGTGTCACACTTATAGAGATCATTTTACGTATGTCTCTGCGCCCTTTTCCATATATGTGTCTACGTCTGACAGATGTTTTTCTGTTAGTTCTATCTTCGTCTCATACGGCCGTCTTATTTGGTTTCAGTGTTCCCACAGATACGACTAGAAGTATATTGGGCTAGGAGCAAAAGTAAAATCATGTTAGTTGCTTTGTGAAGGAAGTCTGGGTATCACTCGAAGAATATTATAAGTGCTATGTTTGTAAATCAGGTCTTGTAGAGAGTGGATTCTCTATCAGAGACTATTTGTTGTTGTGACTGTTGGGTGTTCTTCTGTATGAAGTATAACCTATTATTATTTATGGTTTATGCTTTGTTTTTTTCTACACTGTTCCTTCGCTCTCTGTCGGCTGGCTCTGTCCTCCTGCTGTCTGTCGCAGACTGTTTCTGCACCAACAGTATTGCCACGGGGACTCATGAGTTTCATTCGTATAAAATATTCGGAATAGCCTTTTGGTCTAGATTGCTAGTAATGGTACTTTGTATAGGTATGCGTGCGCAATCCACGTTCTCTCGTCGTAGGAATGGTAGCTAACGGGCTGAGAGCATGTCTGTCTGTATTCTTATAATTCTAGTCATACTACTTTCGTTTTTGTTATTCTTTGTATCCATTTCAAGTCTATAGTCTAATTTTGTATTACGCTTTTAGATATACACTATTAAGTCATATATTGTGATAATATCACGGTGCGGATAGAGCGACCGCTGCTGGTCGCCGTCGCGCGATGGGTGAGCCTTCGGCTTAATGTCAGTCCTGTCGCTTCACGTGGTCGACCATTAGTATTGATAGAGAGTTGAACGCGCTAGAGCCCGGTGACCACCAGATATAGACTCTGTTAGTTCTCCTTGAGAGTATGCGAGTGTCTGATAAGTACTAAGGCTATGGACAATCTTCCAGACCTGATAGAGGTACTATTCAAAATTACGGGTAGACCATCTTCTCTTAAGTACTCTTGGCCTTTCTGGCGCTTGTTAGTTGTTTACCTTTGGAGGTAGCAGATTTAGGAGTCTCCACAGTATTGGTCTATGATAGACGCTCATAGTGCAATACTAGAAGTGACACTGATGTGTCGAGCACAACTCAACTCGAGTCTCGATTCTACTTGAAGGGAGGAGAGCAGGGGTTTTGGAGACGCCAGACACCGATCCTTCTGTCTGATGGACATTGTCTATGGCTGCCGTAGATTTCCGTACTTGTCCCATCGAGATGTTACCTCGATAGACGTGATAGTGCCGTACTCACCTCAGAAAAGACATGTAATGTTTTCCAGCCGGTGCTTATGGATCACCCAGTGTGGCCCAGTCTCGGTGTTTGGCCTTGAGTGTCGCTAACCTTATCCTGTTTGGCGTGTCTCAAAGACAATCGGTGGCTCGAGTCGGTAGGTCTGTTAGCACCACAAGACTAAGGCTCTATTATTGTCACTCAGAGCGTCTCATGATCAAGACTTACTACACATGACTTCTCCATTTTCCTCCTCTTGGCATCGAGGCCAGGATCGGTACATGTCTTGTGTCATGAAACATTGGCGATGTATCGGGGCCTGGAGATGGTCGCAGCTTATGTTATGTCAGTGGAGGACACAGACCAGTTTTCTCGTTGCTTTATTTTTTAGCTGTTCTATCATTACTCTTTTTCTTTCTATTATTATTACTATATGTTTTGTTATTTAATGTTTTATTTTTTCTTTTCTCTTTTTCTCTCACTTTTCATCCAGTGTATGTTATTGTATTGATCTTATTTGTCTACTTATTATATTCTATGTTGAGCTGCGATCTCTGTTGTTCTATCTTATAGGTTGCCATCCATGTTCTAGCCCTGTTCTTGAGTCCAAGGGATTGGGGCAGGGAAGTGTATCTCTCTTAAGTTCTTTTTTTTCTTGTGGTTTTCATTTTTTTTTCTTTTCTTGTTACTTTTACATTTTGATTTCTTGAGACACGTACTGTCTTTTCTCAGTTGTGTTTGTAACATATTTACGTGGCATAGCCATGGATAATGGTCCTGACCATCCACATTGGTAAGTGTGTCTAGTTGCCTATTTGAATGATAAGCTCGCAGAGAATGCGAGTCTTTATCTCTTAAGTGAGAGACTTGATGGCCACAGACGATATCTTCATAGTCCGACTCCTTGCACGCAGTCCTTGAGCGGCGGTTGAGCATAGTGTGTATTCTACACTCGAGGTCTGAATGCGCGTCACGCTGCTCCTGTCACTCATTCTAAGAGCGATGTGTGCACAGCCAGCGAGGTGAGCACTGTGCCGATCGGCAGGAGTTAGCCTCCCACAGCCCACCAGATCGACCTCCCAGTTTCAATTCTCCAGCTTGTGGCTATCTGATTCCGAGTTCATTCAACTCATTCATTCCATTTTCTAATAATTGCGCCAACAGTTGTTGCCTTCTCACCAAGTTGCTTGCCTATTGTCCTGTAGCCCATCCCAGCCTTGTGCAGGTCTACAATTTTATCCCTGATGGCCTTACACAGCTCTCTGGTCTTGGCCATTGTGGAGAGGCTGGAGTCTGTTTGATTGAGTGTGTGGACAGGTGTCTTTTATACAGGTAACGGGTTCAAACAGGTGCAGTTAATACAGGTAATGAGTGGAGAACAGGAGGGCTTCTTAAAGAAAAACTAACAGGTCTGTGAGCAGTGGCTTATGTGACCATGAATACCCACACATGTATAAATCAGTAACATACAGCAAACTTGTACACATTGTAAAATAGAAAACAGTATTCAGAACGTGACCTACCCCTTGCATCACATTTTCCTACTGGGAAGACCTGACGTTCACGATCTCTCCCTATCTGCAAGCAGGGCCAATCACAACACACCTTATTGTCATCAGAGTTGAACTAACCAATAAGAATGCTTGAACATTAAATACACATTTCTTTAGAGGCAAGTGGAAACATAACCAACCCTGTTACACTTGGAGTATGCCAAAAGGCACCTAAAGACTCTCAGACCATGAGAAACAAGATTCTTTGGTCTGATGAAACCTAGATTGAACTATTTGGCCTGAATGCCAAGCGTCACATCTGGAGGAAACCTGGAACCATCCCTACGGTAAAGTATGGTGGTGGCAGCATCAGTCTGTGGGGATGTTTTTCAGCAGCAGGGACTGGGAGACTAGTCAGGATCGAGGGAAAGATGAACGGAGCAAAGTACAGAGATCCTTGATGAAAATCTGCTCCAGAACGCTCAGGACCTCAGACTGTGTCGAAGGTTCACCTTCCAACAGGACAACGACCCTAAGCCCACAGCCAAGACAACAATCGAACATCTCTGGAGAGAACCRAAAATAGCTGTGTGGCAACGCTCCCCATCCAACCTGACAGAGCTTGAGAGGATCTGCAGAGAAGAATGAGAGGAACTCGTAGCTTGTAGCTTCCTACCCAAGAAGACTCGAGGCTGTAATCGTTGCCAAAGGTGCTTCAACAAAGTACTGAGTAAAGGGTCTGAATACTTTCTGAATGCACTGTACTTATTATTAATTCGTATTATTCCTTATTCTCCAGTGACTGGACATTTGCCAATAAAACGGAGGGAAGTGGAGGCAGGTTCTCTSTTCGTCTTCATCTCAGAAGGATGCGCCCCCTCTTGCCCAGTTTTCTTCTGTGTTTTCATCTTGGCAGCCCGAATATGGTGGTTGGGTCGGACTCCAACTTACATTGGCACACACACTGTTCAGTTGGGATGCAGAAAAACCCTCGGAAATTCCAGGCTGTGGATACCAGAGTTGGGGTCAATTCCAATTGGATTTAAAATTCTAAATTAAATTCTGTAATTCAAGCAAGAAGTGGAGAATTCACTTTGGAATTGAATTAGAATTGCAGCAATCGACCCTCCAAAAGTGGAATTGAATTGGAATTTAGACTATCTTGAATTGGAATCAAACAAGAACCATCCTTCGGTTGGAATTGAGTTAGAATTTAGACTGTCTGAATTGTGATTGAATTAAAATGGTTAGATAAAAACATCCTTGGAATGGAATTGTAATTTATAATTTTAAAACTTGAATTGTATTATAATTGTGCAAACATCTAGTTACTGGAGTTCATTTATTTATTTATCATTGAAATTGAATGATCAAATAATTATAATAATTAATCATTTTATACATTACTGTATATAACGRGGAGTGGGGTGCAGTCTGTCATTATGGTGACAGGTAGCCTAGTGGTTAGAGTGGAGGGGCGACAGGTAGTGGTTAGATAGTGGTTAGATTGGGTGAACTATCCCTTTTGTATGGTGGAAAAATTCAAATTACACTGAGTGTTGTTTACTCAATTATTCTGTATTGTTTTACAATTCTACAATATATACCATTTAGCTGCCATTTTAGTCGAAGTGACTTCATATTTCACGGAATGGTCTTTATTCACTTTCACACTGGGTGTTTTTTTATGTCATCAATCATTAATTTAAGCTACAAAGGGGTCCAGCTCGACACAATATTGGGTAGCTCACACAGTGGGTAGCTCACACAATATGGTAGCATCACACAAAGTGTGGTAGCTCAGTGGGGTAGCTGCACACAGTGGTGGTAGCTCAGTGTGGTAGCTCAAAGTGTGGTAGCTCAGTGTGGTAGCTCAGTGTGGTAGCTCAGTGTGGTAGCTCAGTGTGGTTAGCTTCACCACTAGTGGTGTAGCTTTTCAGTGTGGTAAGCTTTTTCTTGTTGTGGTAGCTCTATTTGTTGGTAGCTCATGGGTTGGGTGGTATGCTCACACATGTGTTGGTAGCTTCTAGTGTGGATACGCTCCATCAGTGGTGGTAAGCTGTTAGTGAAACTGGGGTCCAACTAGCTACTCTGTCTCTCACTCTTCACTCATATAGATTTCAGCTGTAGTAGTGCGATTCTGGCCTCTTCATGCCTTGTCCAGACGCAGACACCATTACACCTGGAGACAGACAGCTTCTTACACGACAGTAAGCAGCGAGGAGGAGCCAATTAGGTATTGACAGATTCTAGACAGAACACATTATCCACCGTTGAACTGGAGACGAGGAGCAGACAGAACACATGGTACACACACACTAGGAGACAGACACCGACCAGACAGACAGACAAGAACAGACAGAACAGAACAGACAGACCAGAAGACGAGGGACCGACCAGACACATATACCACCACTGGATACCCGACAGACCAGACAGACAGACCAGACGACACATTACCACCCGGAGACAGACAGACAGACATGACAGCCACACGACACGACCACATTACACCCTGGGAGACAGACGACCAGAAGACCAGACAGACAGACAGACAGACAGACAGACGCACTAGACAGATCACGACAGACATCATACACCCTGGAGACAGACACGTACATGACAAAGTGAGCGACGAGCCGCGAGGACAGACGACGATTGACTCACCTGGAGAACAAGGACAGACAGACAGACGACAAGACAAGACAGACAGACAGACAGACACGAACAGAAAGACAGAAACAGACAGACAGACAGACAGACAGACAGGACAGACACATTACCACCTGGAGACATGACGGAGATCAGACAGACAGGACAGATCAGACAGACAAGGACAGACAGGACAGACAGACAGAACAGACAGACAGACGACAGACAGACAAGAAAACCAGACCAGAACTAGACCAGCAGACCAGACAGTACGAGACAGACGAGAGCAGACAGACAGACAGACAGCAGACAGACAGGACAGACATACAGACAGACAGACCAGACAGACAGACAGACACGGACCAGACACGTAACAGACAGACAGTTACAGACCATGACTAGAAGCAGACAGGAGCAGACAGGGACAAGACAGACGACTAGAGATGACAGGAGCGAGACAGACAAGACAGACAGAAGCAGACAGACAGACAGACAGAAGCAGACAGACGAGACAGACAGAACAGACAGACACGACACGACAAGTAGCAGACACGACAGACAGACAGCACAGCACAGACAGACAGACAGACAGACACGACAACTGTACAGATCATGACTATGATCATTGACAGACAGACAGTACAAGACAGACAGACAGACAGAACAGACAGCACAGACAGACCCAGAACAGACAGGAAGACAGACGACAGACAGACAGACGACTGAAACTGACTGACTGACTTGACTGACTGACTGACTGACTGACTGACTGACCTGACTGACTGATGAGCCTGACTGAACTGCACTGACTGACTGACTGAGCTGAGGCGTCGACTGACTGACCTGACTCGACTGCACTGACCTCGACTGACTGACTGACTGTACTTGACTGAAACGTGACCTGACTGAACTAGACTGACTGACTGGACTAGACTGACCTGACCTGATCGCGACTGACTCGACTGACTGACTGACTGACTGCGTGACTGATCTGAGCTGTACTGACTGACTGAACCTGAAGCTGACTGATCTGACTGAACTGACTGACTGACTGACTTGATGACCTTGATGACTGACTGATCTGACTGGTCCTGGACTGACTGACTGACCTGACTGTACTGACTGGACTGAGCTGACGTGACTGTATCTGACTGATCTGGGACTGACTGGACTGACGGTGGAGACGTGGAGCGTGAGCGTGACTGTAACCTTGACTGACTGACTGATCTGACTGTACTGACTGACTGACTGCTGACTGACTGACTGACTGACTGACTGCTGACTGACTGACTGACTGACTGACTGACTGACTGACTGACTGACTGACTGACTGAAACTGTATCTGACTGACGGGACTGACTGCACTGACTGACATGACTGAGGCTGACTGACGTGACTGACTGACACTGACTGACACTGACTGAACTGACTGACTGATTCTGTACTGAGCTGACTGAACTGATCTTGGAACTGACTGGGATTCTGACTGAATCTTGTTATCTGAGCTGACTGATCTTGACTGATCTTGACTGTACTGAGCTGTTACTGACTGGACTGACTGACTGACTTGGGAGCTGATGGAGTGACTTTGTACTGACTGACTGTACTGTGACTGACTGACTGACCTGACGAGCTGACTAGACTGACTGACTGAGCGTGACCTGACTGACTGACTGACTGACTGACCTTGACCTGACTGACACTGTAATGACTGACTGACTGACTGAACTTGACTGACATGACTGGACTGACTGACTTGAACTGACGGACTGGACTGAGCTGACTTGATCTGAACAATGAACTGACTAGAACTGATAGAGACTTTTGACTGACTGACCTGAACTGCACTGACTGCACTGACTGACTGACCATGGACTGACTTGATCTTGCACTGACTGACTGGACTGACTGACTGACTGACTGACTCGACTGATACTGACTGACTGACTCCGAACGACTCGAAGAGCTGAGCTAGAAAGTGTTTGTGATGTACTGACCGATCCAGTGCCGAATGAGTTGTTTCTGACCTGCACCCAGTCCAAATCAGAGATGGATCTGTGTTGACTGAACCCATCCAATCAGAATGATTGTGTTGACTAGACTCAGGACGTGTGGGGGCGGAGGGGTTCAGATTGGTTGTGTCGACTGGACGTTGGTCTCAATTCTGAATGTTGTGTCGTACTGTGATGTTATGTCCTAAATTCAGTATTGGGTTGAGTGTTGGGAGGCTGACCCATCCAATCAGAAGTGGTTGCGTTGACTGGGACTCACCCCAATCAGAAACCGCCGGTATGAGTGCTGATAAGGTCTGAATGCAGCAGGAAGCTGAATCCAGGGAACCAGGAGACAGTGGAGGCGGTAGGTACTGGCTGAAACACGGTGATCCAACACCACTATATCAACATCTTCTCACTGATTTACGTCCTGAGCGACACACCGCAACACTGCACCTGGCGAGAGGAGAGGACAACACACAACACACACAACAGACACACACACACAGTTCTGGAGGTTAACAAAGCATGAGCGCTACAGCACCTCGCAGTACACATCATGCTAAACCTCGTCGCGGTTTCTGAGCGTCTTGGTTTCGCCAGACCGCCTGGACGCTAGAACTCAGTGGGGCATGTAGAAGTGGGAGAGGCGAAGCAGAGTACTAGTCAGTTAGGAGAAGAGGAGGGGCGGCGGGTAGCCTAGTGGTTAGGTGAGGGGACGGCAGGTAGCCTAGTGGTTAGAGAGAGAGGGAGGCGGCACAAGGTTAGCCTAGTTGGGTTAGAGTGGATGGGGCGGCAGGTAGCCTATGTGTGTTTATGAGAGGTAGGGCCTGGCGGAA
>NW_019944542.1:50463-69029 GCF_002910315.2 Salvelinus sp. IW2-2015 | reverse complement strand
GTAGAGGACAGAGGATGGAGGAGTAGAGGACAGAGGATGGAGGAGTAGAGGTCAGAGGATGGAGGGGTAGAGGACAGAGGATGGAGGAGTAGAGATCAGAGGATGGAGGAGTAGAAAGATGGAGGGTTAGAGTGGACGGGTCTAGCTAAGTGGATGGGTCACTATTGTCTATACACTTAGGCATGTTCATGAAGTACAATAGATGGCCGTAATTACCCCCAGACACACCTGGCTAACTTGATGGGTCATGTAATCATCTGGCGAAGTGGAGACTTTTGTATAGACATGTAGCTAGCTAAACAATGAACCATATTCTCAACCCATATAGTACTAGCTAGCAAAACAAACGGATTGTCATAGCAACCCAACATGCATGAAACGCTATAGTATGAATCTGCAGGTTGCTAAAGCTAACCAACTAGGTTCAATAGTAGCTAGCTAGCTAACATTAGGCTATAACTAGCAATGTAAATGGCTTTCTGAGATACTAATAATATTACTACACAGATCATACATGTAACGTTAGCTAGCGAGCCAGCTTTAACTTGTAATGGTTCGCACTGACCGTGTGCACAAAGTAGTCCATCACAACTTTTTTCCCCCCACTGATCTTTGTCGATAGCACCTGCTAAATTCAGCGCGGTAACATTGTTGAGAGCAGTAGCAACGCTTTTGCAGTTCTCCGCTGCTAACGTTATCTTTAAAGGATAAATTGGCCGCGTTAGCAAAGATTCCCTACACATACTGAGACAGAAGGGTGCGACGTGGCAGACCAATCAGAACTCATCTCATACATATCAGCCCATCCATTATTTCAGCCAATCATGGCTAAGGGGAAAGGTTCCTGGCTTTTTCAATGGCTAAACCAATTAGGCTCGTCATTTTAATTAATTAATTAATTTTGTTTATTACAGATGACGTGCACGTTTGTTATTAAGGCACATGATAGTTCACATCCAAGAAGTCATTTAAAAAAAATTAAAATAATAATAAATAAAAAAAAACATTTTGATGAAGTAAAAAAAACATTCAATTGTCTCTCCTGTGAGATATTGAGATGTGTCCCAGCTTCCTGAAACGGGTCACATGTGCAGAATTGACAACACCGCCTATAAACTCCACATGGCAGCTGGGGGGGGGGGGTTGGACCACGTGTGGTCTCTGGGAGATTGGGCATCAAGTCGGCATCAAGTACTGTAACAAATACAAATCTATACCCGACCCTAAAGTAACACACTTTACAAAACTTAAATTTGAACAACAATGACTTTATGACCAAAATGATCCTATTTACACTTGGTAGTACATTTTTGACACTAGAATATGTTTCTTACTCATATCAATGTTTCAGAGGCTGTATTCCTATGAAATAAGTTGTTTATTGTCTTTAGCTTTAAAGTTGGAGTTGCCCCGGACCGGAGGGGCAACAAATCATTATTATTATACAGCCTGATAATTACAGAGGCAATGGACTTTAATTCATGTCAAAGTGTGTGTCTGTGTGTGTCCCTGTCTGTGTGTGTGTGTCCGTGGTTCCTGTGTTGTGGTGTCGAACGGTGTGTTGTGATGTGTGCGTGGTGGGCTGTGTGTCCGTGTGGTGGTGCGCCAGGTGGTGTTTGTTGCCGATGTCGTGTAATAACTAGAACCAGAAGACCGGTTGATGAGATAATAATTAGATATTTATTGTTTGTGGACTTGGACAAAAGGGACACATTTCCTGTCAATGTGTGCGTGAGATGTATGTGATATTGCTTGGGAGTGCCGCTAAATCTGTTTGAGTCTAGTCCTGGCTCTTTGTCTAGTACAAATACCTAAGAACTTCTCTCGCAATATCTTGGCTATTGGAGGCAACCTAGTTGAAAACAAAATATATCAGCTGATATGGGAGTATTATCTCAGGATGGCTACTATATCCTATATATATAATGAGAGACTTTAGACATTTAAGACACCATAGGTTATTATCATAAGGTCCATAGTCACATGGCCTTATAGTACCCTCATAACTCCGTAAACATCATGTCTCTGTTCATACTAAGTAGGTAGATCCACTATGCATCATCTCGACTAGCAACGCTATAGTGGGGTATCATAGGACTACCTGTGGCTCATCTCTCCTATCCAACGCTTTCTGAACCAATATCTAGATGTCCCCATTCTTTCTCCTTGTTATTACCTTCTCTCCCTCGCCTCTGGTCCTCCTCACCTCCTCACCTCGTTCATCCGCCTCCCTCGCGAGGCCCCTCACCTCGCCCCTTGCCTTCCCTCCTTGTATCCTTCTCTCCCTCCCTCCAAAGTCTGGCGCCTCCCTCCTAGCCCTCCCCTCCCATCCTCCCTCTCCTCACCCTCCCTCTAACCACCCTCGGACCTCCCTCCCGATTGCCTCTCTCATCACCCGGCTGACACCTGTCTGGTGAAGATCCTGATGTCTACAACACTTGTGCCTTTGAAATCGTTCCACTCTTCTTCTTTTTTACTAACGCTATCTTATACATAGAGCTCCATATAATGCATTTACCTAACCTAGAGCATATCATGTGTTTAATCGTTAATATCCTCCTTCTCTCTCTATACCCTTGACTCAAATCCCTCGATACTTGTTGTTGTCAGTGCTAGAGCTGATTTCTACTTATCTACCTGACTGCCTAGTATATTACAAATAGGTTAATTATATCAAACAACATCATCTTTAAACACAATCACACATGACCAGACTTTCATCCACAACACACACACACCACACACACCAACACACACACACCACACAACACACGACCAACTACTATCGGATATCACACAATCAGACACTATTCATCTACCCTCACACACACCGCACAGATGCAAGCCCACTATGTTCACAGTCTATCTACACACACCTCCACACACCATCACCCACAACACACAAGTGAGCGGTATTAAAAGTGGATACGACCCTCTCTTATTCACATTGATTACAGACCAGAGATGTCAATTGAACATTGGACTATGATTGCATTGGGATAAAGTAATTATTTCGTAAGTTCCAGTCTACTCAATATAAATCGTCCTAGTCCGTTGTCTGAGATGTGCTTAGTGTGTGTATCATATCATTGATAATTTGCATATTGCATGTTTTCAAGGTATGCGTAACCTCAGTAGACTAAGAAAAATCATGTAGTGTGTGAGGAATATTGCTTTGTAAGCTCTGTGGTCGGTCCTAGCTCGTGAATGATCGCTGTGGGGTGGTGTGTGTGTGTGTGTGTGTGTGTGTGTGTGTGTGTGTGTGTGTGTGTGTGTGTGTGTGTGTGTGTGTGTGTGTGGCTGTGATATTGTTTTTTCTCTCTCTGACTAGGGACATGTACAGAGCCTCTAGGAATGTCAAATCTCCTACCTGCATTCTGATGTGATCGCCTGCGGACTGGTCTGCACCTTCGCTACGTGTGTGTGTGTGTGTGTCTGTGTCTGTGTGTGTGTGTGTGTGTGTGTGTGTGTTTCTAGTTCCATTAGTTGTCCTTGACAAAGTGATTCAGGATCCTGGATGGTCTCAACAAGCTCTCACAGTCTCACTGCA
Organism: Salvelinus sp. IW2-2015; assembly: GCF_002910315.2. Classification (NCBI taxonomy): domain Eukaryota; kingdom Metazoa; phylum Chordata; class Actinopteri; order Salmoniformes; family Salmonidae; genus Salvelinus; species Salvelinus sp. IW2-2015. The sequence continues at coordinate 65,479 of NW_019944542.1, read as the reverse complement.
GCATTAGACGTTTTTGCACTTCTCTCCAAACGTCAAATTTCGAAGTGTTTTTGACACCCTGGGTTGCACCTCTTGCTCAGCATCGTTCCATTTCTCCAAACTTCAAATTATGGATAGGGTCAAATTTAGGCTTTCATTCAGAATTGTTAAGTTAAAGGTTAAGTTTAGGCTTTCATTCAGAATGGTTAAGGGTTAAGGGTTAAGGGTTAAGGATAGGGTTAAAGGAAAATAAGAAAAAACAAGTGGGATTGAAGACACAAACTTCCTGATCTGGAATCATGGGATTACACCCTGGTGAAACCCAAGCTTAATTGATGGTAATGGTGCTCACTGTTGCCCCTAGTGGCAGGTTTTGAAGACATTTCCCGACATCCTCAGGACATGGACAGACCTCCAAAGTTTGAGTCGAACTGCCTGATGCTCTTGGAAGCACGGCTACAGATGGAGAGAAATGAGAGAGAGAAGAGATAAGAGGAAGAGAGTGAGAGAGAGGGGGAGAGTGAGAGAGAGAGTGAGAGAAAGAGTGAGAGAAAGAGTGAGAGAAAGAGAGCGCACGAATGAAAGGGCGAGAGAGAGTGAGAAAGAGAAAGAGAGAGAGAGAGTGAGAGAAAAAGTGAGAGAAAGAGAGCGCAAGAGTGAAAGAGCGAGAGAGAGTGAGAAAGAGAAAGAGAAAGAGAGAGAGAGAGAAAGACAGAGTTGGAAGTGGAAGTGTCAGTCACATACTGCAGATGAAGCACTGGCAAGGAGTCACAGACCTCAGCGACGACCTTCGTCAGTAGGCGAGATAATCGGATCCCTGCTCTTTCTCCCAGCTCCTCCAACGATCTGCTCCTACTCCGCATCAGATGACGCAGCTTGGTACACCCCACGCCTAACAGGCATGAACGTAGGCTGGCTGAACCCAGAGCACGGGACTGGATGGCAGTGTTGTGAAAAAGAGGCTCTTCAAAAAGCCACATCCCTGGTGGCGTGCAGGCCTTACGGGACTTGACAAGGACTCTCCAAGCCTGCATAACAGACTCATAAAATGGAGTCAGGCCATTCAACTCACCCCCCTCCAGCTTTAAGAGGAAAAGGTGCTTATCTAAGCCCAAACAGCCCGCTCTCCTCATCAGTGTGTAGGCTGTTTCGACCCAGCTAGAACCGTCTCTGTACAACAGTCTCTGGGCTGCTTGAAGCCGGAAAGCCATGATCCTAGAGGAAATGTCTACCAGGCCTTGCCCACCCTCGTGCAGTGGCAGGTACAGGGCTGCAGCTTTAATCCAGTGTTGTCCAGACCAGAAGAAATTGACAAGGGTCCTCTGAAGCTCTTGTATCAGACCCTTTGGTGGCTGTAAAATCATTAGTCTGTGCGACAGGGTAGAGGGAGCAAGATTATTAGCTACCAGGACCCTTCCTCTATTAGACAGCTGGGGCAGAACCCATTTCCATCTTGACAGTCTGGCACACACTTTCTCCAATACACTTTCTCCTCCCAGTTGTTTTTCTGAAAGACATTGGAGCCTAGAAAAACCCCCAAAGTCTTCATCCCATCTCTGCCCCACTGAAGCCCCCCTGCTAACCGTGGAGCGAACCCTATCTGAATCCCCCCTGGTAACCGTGGAGAGGACCCCATCTGAATCCCCCTGGTAACCGTGGAGAGGACCCCATCTGAATCCCCCTGGTACCGTGAGGCGGACCCTATCGAATCCCCACTGGTAAACCGTGGAGAGGACCCCATCTGAATCCCCCTGGTAACCGTGGAGAGGACCCCATCTGAACCCCTGGTAACCGTGGAGCGGACCCCTATCTGAAGCCCCCCTGGTAACGCGTGGAGCGGACCCTATCTGAACCCCCTGGTAACCGTGGAGGAGCCCATCTGAACCCCCTGGTAACCGTGGAGGGGACCCATCTGAATGCCCCCTGGTAACCGTGGAGGGACCCATCTGAATCCCCCTGGTAACCGTGGAGCGGACCCTACTGAACGCCCCCTGGTAACCGTGGAGCGACCCCACTGAACCCCCCTGGTAACCGTGGAGGCGGACAACTCTGAATCCCCCTGGTAACCGTGGAGCGGACCCTATCTGAAGCCCCCCTGGTAACCGTGGAGCGGACCCCATCTGAATCCCCCTGGTAACCGTGGAGCGGACCCCATCTGAATTCCCCTGGTAACCGTGGCGCGGACCCCGTCTGAATCTGACCTACCCACCGCGATTCACTCTTTTCCCAATTGACTCTAGCTGAGGAGGCCCCCTCATACACCTTTGAAGCGTTTGCGAGAACCTTAACATCTTCACCCCCTGTAATAAAAGCTGTCACGTCATCTGCATACGCAGACAGTGCTATCGTGGGACCCTTCATTACACCTGGCACAGAGAAACCAGTAAGCTTCGCTCTTAAAAAACAAAGCATTGTTTCAATCGCCAGACTATATAACTGCCCTGAAATTGGGCATCCCTGCCTGATGCCCCTTTGGACAGGGATGGGGCAACTCAAACCACCCCCCACCTTCACCATACACGAGGCCCCAGCATACAGTAAATTCATCCAAGACAAAAAAACATCCCCAAACCCAAAGGCTTTCATTGTTTTAAACAAGTACTGGTGGTCCACGCGGTCAAAAGCCTTCTCCTGATCCAAAGAAAGCAAACCCACATTCACATCAGACAGTTTACAAATGTCTAAAACATCTCTTATCAGAAACAAGTTATCCACGATAGAGCGATCAGGTACACAGTAAGACTGGTCCTTGTGGACCAACAATCCCAGATACTCTTTCAACCTGTTTGAGAGACATTTAGAAACAATTTTGTATTCTGCGCACAGAAAAGCAACAGGTCTCCAATCTGTTATGAGAGCCAAATCCCCCTTTTTTGGCAACAGTGAAAGCACCGTATGTTGACAGGATACAGGAAGAGAACCCCCATGAAAAGATTCACACACCACTTCATAAAAATCCTCCCTAATAGACCCCCAAAAGTGCTTATAGAACTCAGATGGTAACCCATCAATGCCAGGGGCTCGGCCTGTTGAGAGCTGCATAACTGCTGTGGACAGCTCCAGCAGAGTAATGTCAGAGTCCAAAGCAACTCTCTGCTCAGGTCCCAATTGAGGAAGACCGTGTAACAACTGTTCAGTACACAGAGTCACAATCCTCCGCCTTATAGAGGGCAGAGTAGAAATCCACGGCATGTTGACGCATTTCACTGTCATCCGTGGTCACCTTCCCATCAGGGAGACGAAGGGAGACCATCTGTTTACGTTGCAATGTCGACTGTTCTAAGTTTTTTTTTTAAGCGCTAGGAGCATCCATATCCTTGAGGGAAGCGAAACGAGACCTAATCAAGGCACCCTTCACTCTTTCATGCAGAAACGACCTCAGTTCATGTCTCTTGTCCTATAAGTTCATGACTAGTCCGGGGCCGTTCTGAGTGAGCAGCTTCAATTCAATTGATTTGATGTCCTGTTCAAGGGCCTTGATAGTCTCTTTAACTTCAATTTGAGACAGAGCAGTATACTGTTGACAAAATAATCGTATTTGGGCCTTCCCAACCTCCCACCATTGTCTCAAGGACTCAAAATTCCCTTTTGTAACCCTCCATTTTTCCCAAAACAACAAAAACCTTTCACAAAACATGACATCATGTAACAACTTAACATTAAAATACCAGTAAGGTGATGACCTTCGTGGACAGGACAAGTGAATATCAACAGTAATAATATGATGATCAGAGAAACCCACAGGAGTAATGTCACACCTTCCAACCCTGCTACAGTATTGCTCAGATACATACAACCTGTCTAACCTTGCTGCACTGACACGACCTTCATTAACTTTTAGCCATGTGTACTGCCTAACTTTTGCATTCCTTACTCTCCACACATCAGAAAGCTCAAACTCAGTTAATAGACCAGACAGGCAGGTAGCTGACCGCAGGTGAGGTTCTTCAGCGGTGCTATCAACAGTAAAATCCACAGTACAGTTCCAGTCCCCCCCTAAAACCATACACCCCTCTTGGTCACACTGTCTTAAGGTTTCTTTTCTTTTATCAAAACCAACATTACGCTCTGTACCCTCATTAGGAGCATAAATAAAATTAAAATAAAAAAAACATAACATCCACCTTGACCAATAAAACCCGACCCTTGACAATCTCTGTTGTAGATACCACAGTCACCCCTAAGCCGGAGGAAAACAAGATTGCCACCCCAGAACTGAAATTAGTACCATGACTGAGTATCTGCTCCCCTCCCACCACATACCCCAGTCAACCTCATTTTCCTCATCACTATGTGTCTCCTGTAGGAAAACTACATTACGCCTTTTCTGTTTTATTTCATCTAAAACCCAAGCCCTCTTATTTCTGTCCCTTCCCCCATTAATATTGAGAGAACCTACCCTTAGTACCTCCATATAGAAAAGAGAAAAGAAAAGCAGAAGAAACCACAGAGAAACCAAAGAGAAAAAAGACACCCTATGAAGCATGATCATCATCATTATTTAAATGTTCTCTTATTAACCTGACTACGTTTCCCACCACCTTTTGCTGCTGTAACAGCAGTAACAAATTTCCTCAAGCGAAAACACTTCTTCTCACTCAACTGGTCTAACCCCACCGTCTTCTGTAACATCACAGCTGACCTCACAAACTTATCAACATCAAAATAATCTGCCAATTTGACAGATTTCCCAAAAGTCTGATCCAGAAACCCATTTACCTCCTCTAGATCGTAAATTGAGTCCTCACCAGCTGCTATCATATCAAAAGAGATATCCATATTCTTCTCCTGCTCCTCCTCAACTGAGGCCACAGACCCCTGACTCCCCTCTACCACATCCCTTTTAACACTCCCCACTTGCACCCCATCACTCGTACCAGGCATCTCCTCCACTACCTGGGAGCCTAGCCCCACCTGAAACCCATTACCCGTAGTGGGCATCTCCTCCACTACCTGGGAGACTAGCTCCACATGAACCCCCTCCTGTACCCCGTTACTCGTACTGGGCATCTCCTCCACTACCTGGGAGACTAGCTCCACCTGAACCCCCTCCTGTACCCCATTACTCGTAGTGGGCATCTCCTCCACTACCTGGGAGATTAGCTCCACATGACTACCCCACACTCCGTGGCTTTACTCCGGAGCTAGTCCTACCTTCGTCGACTCTTGGGCATCTCCTTCCACTACTGGGAGACTTAGCTCACACACAACCCCCTTATGTACCCAGCTACTCGTACTGGGCATCCTCCTACTACCTGGGAGCCTAGCTCCACATAACCCTCCTGTTAGCCACCACTTATCGTGGGCATCTCTCCACTACCTGGGAGCCTAGCTCCACATGAACCCCTCCTGTACCCCATTACTCATACTGGGCATTATCCCCACTAACCTGGGAGTAGCTCCACTAACCCCCGCCGCCCACGTTACTCATAGTGGCCTCTCTACTTACCTGAGGAGCCTATACAGACACCTCCAGTACCCAATTTTCATGCTGATCTAAATTTCCTCTAATACCAAGTTGCAACTCGTGCCCTCACACGGATAACTTGTTCCTCAGCAACAGGTGCTTGTGGCTATTCAACGACTGTCGGCCCACCTCTCCCTACATCAGTGGGCCCAGGCGTACGATAGACCACTGCGCCCCTCCCTCTGTCTTCTCCCTTTCGAGCAAGCAGTCGCTTATGCCAACATCCCCACACTCAAAACACCAGTACTACCCGTACTAGCATAAGCCATATACAGTCTATTGTCATATCAGCTTTACATAACTTCCCAAGTCTGCTCCGTGAGTCCAAAAACATAAACACCTGTCGCCGAAACGACAATACCTGTTTCAAGCGCGGGTGTTTGCAACCCAACGGGACAACTTAATTGAATTGCAAACTTCCCAAGCGCATAACTCGCGCTCCACATAGCCATTTGAATAAACGCTGTACATTTGAAACGGTACCCTGTTGACGGAAAAAAGCGGCGTAACTTGAATAAAAGCATTCCTTTAAGAAGTACGCCATGCTCAACCATCGACGATCTACCCAGCGTGTATTCTTTAAGAAGTACACCATGCTCAACATACATCTACAAGGCGCTCTTCTTTAGAAATACCACCACCACTTTTATTTCATCCTCGGACGCATAACCAAACATACTCATATTCTACTAACTCCCTTCGTCTCCTACGGCGACCAGAAACTCCTCCACTGTCCATATACTTCGTACCCTCTGAATAGCCTGCTGCTCGAGCTATGTAGCCGTGCAATGTGACGATGCATCGCCGCTCATCTGGTTCACCTGGAAGAGCTTTCTGCCCCGACATTTCTACGATCACCGGATTTCTCACCGAAAGACAAGTAAACGGATGGAAGTAGTCCTATATACTTCATGATGTAGTGCCTGCGGTTATCCAGGAACATCAGAATATATATTCTCACTTAACATCATGCACATCCGAGCGGTGCATTAAGCAGTTAGATGCTAGTAGAGAACTAGACAACCCAACACATGATAGTAATTCATGGGTGAAGGTCTTTTGGGGGCCCGCACGAGATCTATTCCAGGAATCAGAACAACAGGAAGTTGAGCGCTTCTATTCTCCCGGTGGGGTATTACATGATCCAGAAGATTATTCAGAACAACAGGAAGTTGGCGCTCTATTCTCCCGGTGGGTTTTACATGTCCAGGAATCAGAACAACAGGAGATTGGGCGTTCTATTCTCCGGTGGGTTAATGTCCGAATCAAAACAACGGGAAGTTTGGGCGCTTCTATTCTCCCGGTGGGGTTTTACATGTCCAGGAATCAGAACAACAGGAAGTTGGGCGCTTCTATTCTCCCGGTGGGGTTTTCGGATCATCACATAACCATGGCTCGGCTGTCTATTTAACCCCGGCAGGCATCCTATTGGAAGTTGAATGTAAAGCTCTTACAAGATGCCACTTGTTGCTCAGGTTTCCAGACTTTTTGGGAAAGATAGAGGCAACGAAGAGAGGAGTTTGAGTCTCTGAGTCAATGGTGGGATGTGGGGAAAGTCCAAATTTGGCTTTTCTGTCAACGGTATACAGCTCTCTCATCCAAGGCTATAAATTGCCTGCGGTTGTCGGATGGGCGGGTGATCTCTGTGTTGCAGGGCGAGATGCGGGAGTGGACTGTTTTATACTGAGTTGTATAGGGCACAACTGTGTGGTCCTATGTGGGCTCAGGTTTTGTTCAAATCAAATCAAACGTTATATGTCACATGCGCCGAATACAACAGGTGTAGACCTGACAGTGAAATGCTGACTTACAAGCCATTAACCAACAATGCAGTTTTAATAAAATAAATTAAAATAAGTGGAAAGTAAAAAATAGAAAATAAATTAACAAATAGTTAAAGAGCAGCAGCAAAATAACAACAGGGGGTACCGGTACAGAGTCAATGTGCGGGGGCATTGGTTAGTCCAACTTAAGATAAACTGGCTGTCCTCAACCCTCCCACCGGTCTGCTCGCAGACCTGCAATGCAAGCGGGTGGACTTTTTCGGGTCGGGCCATCACTGGCTGAGGGCGGCAGCGTTGTACATGTCCGTCCACGAAGGAGGACAGGGCCTGGTGGAACTGGAGAGCAGGGCGGCTGCGTTCTGACTGAATGCGGTGCAGAGACTGCTGTACCATACTGATGTCGGCTGGAGGGAACCAGCATGCACACTGCTGCGGAGAGCTGGTGGATTAGGGTTGGACCGGCAGCTGTTCCTCATGAAGCTGGAGAGGCTGAGTACAGCAGGTCTCCCTGATTTTTACTCTGCGGTGCCGAGGGCCCTCACAGCTGTTAAGACCCACACGAGAAGGGGGTGTGGAGCCTGGGCTGTGGGTGTGGGAGGAGCCTATCTTCCACAATCAAGCCATCCTTTTGAGATCGGTTCAGTCGGCCACCCTGCAGAGGCAACTGATGGCAGCGGGTTCACTAAGGCTGGGTGACCTGCGGCTGCTGGGGGCGGAGGGGTGGAAAACCTCGGAAGTACTGGCACAACAAACAGGACTAACATCTCTTAGGCTGCTGGAGAGATTCCTGGAGGAGGTCCAGGAGGGACTGAGCCGGTAAAGGGGGTGTTTGAGCGGCCGAAGGGGGAGGGGGCGCCATTGGGGTCTGGAGGACTTGTTAGATGTTAACACTCCTGGGGGAGTTTGAGGGGGTGGGAGGTAAAGCCCTCTACAACCTCTGCATGAAGGTGAGAAACATTAGGAGCCGGACAGGAGTGAAGGCACAAGGCTGCTGCTGCTGGTGGTGGTGAGGTTTTAATGGAATGAGGATGTATCATTAAAGAAAGACAAAAAAAAGTATCTCTGTCCCTCTCTCTCTCTCTCTCTCTCTCTCTCTCTCTCTCTCTCTCTCTCTCTCTCCTCTCTCTCTCTCTCTCTCTCTCTCTCTCTCTCTCTCTCTCTCTCTCTCTCTCTCCTCTCTCTCTCTCTCTCTCTTCCCTCTCTCTCAAATCATTTCAAGGGGCTGTATTGGCATGGATACATATGTTAACATTGCCAAAGCAAGTGAAGTAGAGAATAAAACCAAAGTGAAAGTCTCTCTTTTTCTCTTCTCGCTCTCAGTTAACTCAGTAACTCAGTAACTCAGTAACTCAGTAACTCAGTAACTCAGTAACTCAGTAATTCACTCTCTATAATATCTGTCTTTCCCTTTCTCTAACTCTGTAACTCAGTCACTTTTAACCCTGATTATTGGCGCATACAGTAGCGTACCTCAACTATCACCAGTATCCATGGATATCGGTACTGGTTGTTGAACATGTATATAGTCTACAAATTCTGATTTGTTAATTCTTTATTCTGGTGTGTGCTATTTAGTGTGACTGCACTGTTGAGGAAAAGTAAGTTGCAAGCGATCTGGATCTGCCAATTCATAGGTCTGTTGTTTTCTTCTACACCATGTATTATTGCCATCGTGTTCTCACTCTCTCCTCTGTCCTTTAATCACCTCCCTCCCCTGTGTTGTGTGTGTATGTGTGTGTGTGTTGCGTGTTTGTTGCGCCAGGTGCTGTTGGATCACACTATTAAGGACCCGACACATCTGAGAGAGAGAGAGAGAAGAGGGAAAGAGAGAGAGAGACAAATAGAGAGAGCGAGGGAGAGAGGAAAGAGAGAGAGAGACAACTAGAGAGAGCGAGGAGAGAGGAAAAGAGAGAGAGAACTAAATAGAGAGAGAGAGAGAGGGAAGAGAGAGAGACAAATAGAGAGAGCGAGGGAGAGAGAGACATAAATAGAGAGAGAGAGAGAGAGAGACATAAATAGAGAGAAGACAGAAGAGAAGAAGAGAGAGGTAGAACACCTTTCATGCCTGTCTTCAGTAGTCTCAGATGTCACCGTGTGCAGATTCTGCATGTAGGCTGAGAGAATCTGCCAGGAGATCTGATGCGTGAGTTCTGATGCGTGAGTTCTGATGCGTGAGATCTGATACGTGAGTCTTATGCGTGAGATCTGATGCGTGAGATTCTGGATGCGTGAGTTCTGATTGCGTGAGATCTGATGTGTGAGATCTGATGCGTGAGTTCTGATTGCCTGAGATCTGATGACGTGAGTTCTGATGCGTGATTCGTGATGCAGTGAGTTCTGATGCGTGAGTTCTGATGCTGTGAGATCTGATGCGTGAGTTCTGATGCGTGAGATCTGATGTGTGAGATCTGAGCAGCATTCGTTTCTTAATTTAAAAAAAAGTTTTGTGTGTTTTGGTCACTAGGTATTTGGACGTATCAGGATTGGGTGAAGGCAGTGCTTCGATGCCAACTGAGAGTGTGCTTTGGCTGAGAGTTTCCTTTGCCAGGGTGAAGACTTCACTTTTCTAACACATATGAAAGAATAAATGAATCACGCAACTGAACAAATTTACTTCTGGGTTAAAGAATATTACTCCACACACACGCACGCACGCACGCACGCCACACACACCACACACACACACACACACGACCATCTCTCTCTCTGTGTGTTTTCTCAGAGTCACCTTGCCACAGCCCCTCTCTCCCCGCTCATAGCTGGCTCTATCCGGGTGTGTTATCCAGTCAGCTCAATCAATGGCACCACATGTGTGTGTGTGTGTGTGTGTGTGTGTGTGTGTGTGTGTGTGTGTGTGTGTGTGTGTTGTGTGTGTGTGTGTGTGTGTGTGTGTGTGTGTGTGTGTGTGTGTGTGTGTGTGTGTGACCGAACACTAATGGTTGGCCTGATGGTAGTGTAATCGTAGTGGGAGTCAGTGGGAGAGAGAGGATTGCTCGTCTGTGTGTCACACACGCATGAACGAGGGCTAACAAAAAGTTATTCAGACGAGAGCAAGGAAATACCAAAAAGGTCAGTCACTCCATTGTGACAGGTAACGAAACAGTGGAAAACAGACAAAAGCAAAGTGAATGTATTTGAACCTGTTTTAAGTCCTACAAACCTGGGCTTACGATCTATCGTAGAATTCCTTTTCCTCTGGTGGGGGTGGGGGGGGGGGGGGGGGGGGGGGGGGGTTAAAAAAGATCTCTAACAGAAGACACAGGATCGAACTGTGTTGCTCACTGACATAGGTGTGTGTGTGTTTTTGTGTGTTATTTTATAGCACGTGTTGCATCGCTCGTGTTGTTGGTGTTAGAATAATACTCACAGATTTACACTTCCTGCTGTTCTGCTGCGATGCTCTCGGACAGCTGACAGGAAGTATACATACCCTCTGAAGAGTTTTCTGACCAATCAGAGACGGGCAGCTCCCAGGGAAGTATGGGTAGTATATGTGTTGGCGTACTGGTAGTGTATATAATGTCACTGACAGCTTTCCAAGAAACCAAACATTCAGACATTCATGGTCTGTTTACATATATTTGTGAGACTACTTATAAAGATGTAAAAAATGTCTTGTATTACCTGTGTTTTTAACTATGTGATAATATTTTAGGTTGAGGAAGGTCCGAGGGGGCGATTTATATGGCCAATATAACACGGCTAAGAGCTGTTCTATTGCACGAAGCGATTATAAACTGCTTACCAACGTAATTAGAGCAGTAATTTGTTTGGGGGGGGTCATACCGTGTATCCCACTGCTGTCCGGCCAATCAGCATTCAGGCTCGAAACACCCAGTTGATTATTTGTGATATATCACATGCCTTACGTTTATTTTCCAGCTTAAGTAAAAAATGTGTTTGCCTCTACTGCCATTCATTCCAATTAGACTGGTTTGGATTTCTCCCTGACCAAGATGGCTTCCATTCATCCAATTAGACTGCGTTTGATTTCTCCCTGACCAAGATGGCTGCCATTCATTCCAATTAGACTGGTTTGGATTTCTCCCTGACCAAGATGGCTGCCATTCATTCCAATTGTACTGGTTTGGATTTCTCCCTGACCAAGATGGCTGCCATTCATTTCAATTAGACTGGTTTGGATTTCTCCCTGACCAAGATGGCTGCCATTTTCAARCCCATTCTGGAACTTTGAGGGTTTGTGACATAGCCCATCTAGTCATTTAATAGGACGTCTATCGTTCAAACTAAGTTCAACAGTGCCATGTGTGGAGTAACAAAAGTAGAATGAGATCAAGGCAAAGTAAATGAACCACAAGATGTGGTTCACGGTTTAATAGCTGTGAATGAAATCATAAGACATTTAAGTCTACGACTAAAATGACAAAACACTCAACATTTGAACGCTGAATTGCAAAAAAAATAACTACAAACCGACAAGCTTTTTTGGATGTGTATTCTTCTTTCACTGAAGTAGCGTCTTACGTCACCGGCCTCCCATCGGTCCTCACCTCTGGTTGTGACACCTCACTGGCCTCCCATCGGTCCTCACCTCTGGTTGTGACACCTCACTGGCCTCCCATCGGTCCTCACCTCTGGTTGTGACAGGATCGGCCAGGGGTGCAGAACACACTGCTACATCTTTCCACTTCCTGTTACACCTTTCCACTTCCTCTGGAAACAACATCAGAATGTTAGGGCGGAGCTAAAATGGTCACTGCACCCTTGCCAAAATAATCTGGTTAAAAAATACAATGTGTATGTGTGTGTCGTTGGCTATTTATGTGGATGGGTAGGAAGAATGTGTGTGTGTGTGTGTTTGAGTGTGTCTCTTCTCTCTTCACTGCGTGAGATCCTAAAATCTGCCTCTTTCCACAAAATCAAGACCCTGAAGTCCAGGTAGCAGATAAAGGACCCTATCAGATATTTATGTAGTTGGTGCTTTATATCAACTAATAACTAATTAACTATTCATTACGTACTAATTAATGAACGAATATGCATGGGTTCTAACTTTAACAATTCTTTGTTAGTTAGTTTACAATTGTACCATGTATGCTCCCTGCATATAAAAACCACGGAGACTGCTCGAAGGGCCCGAATGAAAGATCATAATTTGACTCACACGGTGAGCCTACTGTTGCCAAGTTGTACTTCACGTTTTAGTATGGAAAATGTTTCTGAGGAATATTCTACAATATTCACAACATATTGACACAAATGTCATCAATTACATGTGGAAAAACATATTTGAATGAACATTATCAAGATAGCAGCAGATGAAACAGAAAGTGAATTCGCTCCTCCATCTCTCTCCGGGTTTTAGCTTGCGGCTCTCACTGTCTATCTGGCTAGCTTTAGGATATTTACTAGTCCATACCATTGACAAACTTGGCTATGTTAACGACATATGGCAGTACACAAATGAAATCTAGCTCACTTATTTTGCCAGCTAGAAAGAAACAGCCACAAATTAATTCAGAAACGGAGGAAGYGGATAACTACCTACAGCAAGCAAACGTTAGCAGATGCATCTTCAACAAGAAGCAACTGTGACAACATTGATCCTAAGATCAAAAAATGTACTTTCCCACTGAACAAAATTCCAAATCCACCCCTCTGAAGAAAACCTGGGTCTTTTCTCCAAAATGCCACCAGATCCACGATCGAATACGTGGCTTATCCCACCATCCACTCACATACTGTAAACACAGTTTCGGTCCCAGCCACAAGGCTTTATATAGAAACATTGACGTCCATCACGACCAAAACTGCTCTTTTCCCATAGTCTTGTACTGTACAATCTATAGTATGATAGCACCAGCAGTTAGCTACCAACAGCTGGTTACCTTAGAGTTAATCAGTGTTATTTGGATGGAAGATGTGAACTACATACGGTACCTCTATAGCTAGCTAAAGTTAGGATCTAGGTAGCAATCTAGCTCTTTAACTTACCCGGTGAAGCCCTGTTCATGCATAGAGGTAGTAAGCTAGCTCTTTCACCTACCCGGTGAAGCCCTGTTCATGCATAGAGGTATTAAACTAGCTCTTTAACTTACCCGGTGAAGCCCTGTTCATGCATAGAGGTATTAAACTAGCNAGAGGTATTAAACTAGCTCTTTAACTTACCCGGTGAAGCCCTGTTCATGCATAGAGGTATTAAACTAGCTCTTTAACTTACCCGGTGAAGCCCTGCTCATGCATTGAGGTAGTAAACTAGCTCTTTAACTTACCCGGTGAAGCCCTGTTCATGCATAGAGGTAGTAAACTAGCTCTTTAACTTACCTGGTGAAGCCCTGTTCAAGCATAGAGGTAGTAAACTAGCTCTTTAACTTACCTGGTGAAGCCCTGTTCATGCTCTACCTCTGCTGCCTCTCCTGGCTGTTTGTGATACTTTATAACCAGGTTGTTGGTAGGGACAGAATCCACTTTGAAAAGCAACGTTTTGCTGAAGCCCTCCCTTCCATTGTTGATAGCCATGGAAATTCTCAAGGATGAAATGTGCCCCACAGATTGGCAAGTAGATGCCCAATTCGCCCGCCTCATTCTCACAAATATATCCTATTTTTTTACCAAGTGTTTCATTTTTGTGGCCATAGAGGCATACTCACATTGCTACCACACAACGCTTGGCCATCTTGATGAAGAAACATGCTATTATTAGCTAGGTCCATACTACTAACCCACAAGGTTTTCTTAAAATATATTTTTTTACCCAGAAGGCATCCCTGTGTGACGCTGCATGTTAATTACCCAGCCAAGCAGAATCAGTAGTAGAGTCCTTTTGGTTGTGAAGTACACGATCAAAAAGCTTTTTCCTTTCTTCAGAACAAAATTCAATTTCCCATTTGACTGTCTATTATATCACCCTGTCACAGACCTTCCCAGTCAACAGCACCTCGAAAGATGAGGGAATACATTGTTTAGGAGGATTACCTGCTGCAGTTGTCCGAGAGATGTCCAGTTTGCAGACGAAAACATTCAACATAGAGAAGACTAGCAAGAGGACCATCAGCATCACGCAGGCATGCCCTCGCTGTCAGCATTCCTATAAATGGCAACAGGGAGGACACTTGAATCAAGTTGGTGACGTTTGACCTGGTCGAAGAGTTTAGAGTTTTGTCCCGATTCACCTTCATAATCTAGATGGTGGAACCAGCCTGATSGATACGTTTACCGTTCTATTTCACTCACGATAACGGAAGTGTAATGGAAAGCTGGACGCAGCGATCAGGTTGGTTCCACCATGCTAATCATATCCACCYTTGATAATGTAATCAGTGCTCTGTGTGTGTGTGTTTGTTTGTGACTGACCACTATCTTTGATGAGGGGCCCAGGAGCTGATCTATGCTGCTATGCCCATCAACGCAGTGCTGGGAAAAAAGACCTCCACTCCAGCCTCAACGATTTGCCTGCTCACCAACGGTCATCGATGTTCCAGACCAGAATTAGGTGGCTTCAGTCTGTGCAGAATAACTGGTAGCCTATGTAGTCTGTCTCAATGTGTCTGATGGGAGATTGATTTTAATCTCAAAAGCCTTCCCTGCAACCCATTCACTAACCCTAACCCACCGTCCCTTCACCCCATTCACTAACCCTAACCCACCACCCCTTCACCCCATTCACTAACCCTAAACCACCGTCCCTTCACCCCATTCACTAACCCTAACCCATCGTCCCTTCACCCCATTCACTAACCCAAACCCACCATCCCTCCACCCCATTCACTAACCCTAACCCACCGTCCCTTCACCCCATTCACTTAACCTAACCCACATCTCCCGG
>NW_019944542.1:41008-43227 GCF_002910315.2 Salvelinus sp. IW2-2015 | reverse complement strand
AACTCCCTCCTCTCCCTCTGCAGGTTTGGAGATACACAACCTAACTCCCTCTATCTCTCCCCTACCTAGTTAGTGAAGTTAGGTGCACCACATAAAATGTAGGAGTACCAGAAACATATATTTTAACAGATTGAGATATAGCCTACATTGTGCCTATATGAATCATGCTTACTTTTGAAACACATCTCCTCCACATCGCACTTTCTCTGCCAGCAAATGTTTAGCATAACATTAAAGTTACCAGGTTGTCAGGGTGTAATGGGCCAGGTAGGAGTTATGACAGGGTAGGAACCAAAGTGCTGGTTAGTATTTTTTTTGTGGACCATAATAGCATTTGAAGAGATGCATAGATGTTGCATGCCATTGCACAAACAACATGCTGATATACACCACCACTGGTAGCAACCTGTATTAGACCTAACGTTTGCTTTGCCCTAGCTAGTGCATATAGCTAAATGGCATTTACCTAACCAGGTAGCTAGTTAGCGATTAGCTTTAGGCACATCCCAGGTTCCTAAGACTTAACTCGTGTTTTGCAAAGAGAAAGATTAATATTATTATAGAGAAAACATGTGGATTCAACTTTAAACGCAATGTGTAAAGCAGCATCGTTGTTGTTTTGGAAGAATCTGCTGAGAGAAACAGGCACAGTGTAGAGCAAGGGAGGGGGAGGGGCAAAGTACATCCCGCCGGGCACTTCAATCCGACGCACGAGACATATTTTTTTTTTAAATAATAATAAAAACTTAACTTTTTCAACCTTTTTTTCTCCACAATTTCATGGTATCCAATTGGTAGTTAGAGTCTTGTCACATCGCTGCAACTCCCGTACGYAAAGGTCGAGAGCCGCGCATCCTCCGAAACACAATCCAGTCAAGCCGCACTGCTTCTTGACGCAATGCCCGGAAGCCAGCCGCACCAATGTGTCGGAGGAAACACAGTACACCTGGCGACCGTGTCAGCATGCATGCGCCCGGTCCGCCACAGGAGTTGCTAGTGCGCAATGGGACAAGAAAATTTCAACCTGCCAAACGTTGGTTAGGTCGGGGTG
Source organism: Salvelinus sp. IW2-2015 (assembly GCF_002910315.2). Lineage (NCBI taxonomy): Eukaryota > Metazoa > Chordata > Actinopteri > Salmoniformes > Salmonidae > Salvelinus > Salvelinus sp. IW2-2015. Next base: position 42,176 of record NW_019944542.1, on the reverse strand, counting down.
TGATTAAGGGTGGGTTATCTAGGTGTATTGGATGTCTATGTTGGCCTGATATGGTTCCCAATCAGAGGCAGCTGTTTATCGTTGTCTCTGAWTGGGGATCATATTTAGGTAGCCATTTCCCCATTGTGCTTTGTGGGATCTTATCTAGGTATAGTTGCCTGTGAGCACTATTTTGAGCTTCACGTTTCGTTTGTTAGTTTTATTGTTTTTCCCTTTGAGTTTTTCTATTCCAAAATACAGGATGGTAACACGCTGCGCCTTGGTCTTTATGACGAGCGTGACAACTATTTATGACACAACTTTGATTGCGACCCTAGTATTATTCCTGTCAACTTGTGGGTGCAAACGCTGTCTTCTCGCGTGGAGACACGTTAAATAAAGTGGCTCCAAACATTGCCCCTTTTTCTCCCGGGAGCTTGTACCACCGGGAGAGTAGGAAAAACAAATAACAATGAAAAGCTCACATTTTTTCCAAGAATGATTGTCCAGTCCACTTACTCGTCAGAGTTTATTTAAAGAGATATTTTAGTCTAGTCTCATTTTAGTCAACTGAAATGAAAAATCTTTTTAATTTAGTTATATTTTTTCTGGGTCTATTTAGTCAGTTATCATCTTGTCAATTGCCAATGAAAAATAGGCATTTGACAAATATTTCCGTCACTATTTTAATTGAAAACAAATTGTGCTGCACTGGATTAGGTTGCACAAAATATCTTGAATCATTCATTCCTGCTGGGACATGTTAGATGAAACGACCAAATCATGGGCTGGTGCCACCAATTTACAAGGTTAGTGCCACCAGGGGAAAATGTTAGTCTGGAGCCCTGTCACGGGGTGTGATTTTGTTATCTGCTGCAGAGTAATGTGTTCTTCTGTTAGTTTAGCTGTTGGGGAAGAGAATTATCCGACAGGATAAATATGTTGTTAAGACAAGGCCATGGAAGTAAGGGATTTATGTTTACTATAGGTTAATGAGGCAATAGAAATATGACGTGACTAAAATGTGACTAAAATGAAAGGGCATTTAAGTTGACTAAAATAGTTCACTGTTTTCGTTATTTTGACAATAACTCGACTAAATCATTATTATTCAAATGAAAAAAATGTGACTATGACTTAATACAAAAACGGCTCCCACAACTGCCCTCAAGCTCTGTCTGAGCATAGT
>NW_019944542.1:35691-39929 GCF_002910315.2 Salvelinus sp. IW2-2015 | reverse complement strand
TAAATACTAAGGAAAAACTTTAAGGGGACTTAAAATATTTAAAAAGACACACACACACACACACACACACACACACACCACACCACACACACACACACCACAACACACACACACAACACACACACCACACACACCACACACACACACACACACAACACACACACACACACACACACACACACACACTTTGTGAAATCAGCCTGATGCTTAAATGAAGAAGAAAAAATAAACCGCACAGAACTGCTGTGTCCACAAAAACAACACTAGACACTATCACTAGGTTGATGCTATGTGATGGGGGTCTAAATGCTGCTGATGTTACTGTGTTAACAGCCAGGGGACAGATACTGATGAGAGAGAGAGGAGAGAGAGCGACACACAGAGAGCGAGAGAGCAAAAGCGCAACGGACACGCCGCCCAGACCCTACACTAGACACTACAACACCTACTGGCCACAACAGGACATAGTCAATTGTAGGCTTTGAGGGGACTCCTAAGGTAGGTACACCTATAGCTCATCTCTTGGCAGTAGTACTATAGACTACTTTATCACTGACCTCACCCCAGAGTCTCTTAGAGCATTCACAGTCAGCCCACTGACACCCCTATCAGACCACAGCAAAATCATAGTTTACTTGAACAGGGCTATTCTCAATCATGAGGCATCAAAGCCAAAGAACTGAATAATATTAAGAAATAGATGGAAGGAAAGTAGTGTGGAAATCTACCTAAAAACAATTAGGCAACAACAAATTCAATCCCTTGTATACAATTTCCTGGGTAAAACGTTACACTGTAATAGTGAAGGTGTAAACTTGGCAGTAGAAAACCTAAACAGTATATTTGACTTCTCAGCTTCTCTATAAAATCAAAAACCACTTCTCCTTTTTGGCTCTATAACAAAGAAGAAACAGCAAAAACATATACATGATCAAATACTAATCTTAGAATCAACTACTAAAGACTACCAGAACCCACTGGATTCTCAAATTACATTGAATGAACTACAGGACAAAATACAAACCCTCCAACCCAAAAAGGCATGTGCGGTTGATGGTATCCTAAATGAATGTCACGTTCCTGACCTGTTTTCCTTGTTTTTGTATGTGTTTAGTTGGTCAGGGCGTGAGTTGGGGTGGGCATTCTATGTTATGTGTTTCTATGTGGGGTTAAATGTGTTGCCTGATATGGTTCTCAATTAGAGGCAGGTGTTTGACGTTTCCTCTGATTGAGAACCATATTAAGGTAGGCTGTTCTCACTGTTTGTTTGTGGGTGATTGTTCCTGTGTCTGTGTCCGTTGCACCACACGGGACTGTTTCGTTTGTTCGTTCGTTTGGCTAGTCTTTCCTGTTCGTGCGTTCTTCGTGTCTATGTAAGTTCTCAAGTTCAGGTCTGTCTACGTCGTTTTGTTGTTTTGTAATTTTCCAAGTGTTTTTCGTGTTCGTCTTMMCTTTAATAAATCATTATGTCTGCATACAACGCTGCGTTTTGGTCCGACCCTTACTCCTTCTCCTCATCCGAGGAGGAGGAATTAGACAGCCGTTACAATGAAATGATAAAATTTATAGACCACAAATTCCAATTGGCTATACTTAAACTCTTTAACATCATTCTCAGCTTTGGCATCTTCCCCAATATTTGGACCAAGGACTGATTACCCCAATCCACAAAAGTGGAGACACATTTGACCTTAATAACTACTGGGGGATTTGCATTGCATTATCACTAACAGCAGACTCGTGCATTTCCTCAGCAAAAACAATGCGCTGAGCAAATGTCAAATTGGCTTTTTACCAAATTACTGTACAACAGACCACGTATTCACACTGCACACCCTTATTGACAAACAAACAAAACAACAAAACAAAGGCAGTGTTCTCATGCTTTGTTGATTTAAAAAAAGCTTTTGACTCTATTTGGCATGAGAGTTGGGGGAAAAACATAGGACATTATACATTATACAACCCATCCACAATCCTTAAATTGTGCGGTTAAAATGTATTCCTCGGGCCGGGGCGTGAGACAGGGATGTAGCTTTAAGCCCCAACCTCTTCCGCCATCGATCAAGAAGACATACTGTGCAGGCAGCGTCATTCAGTCGACCTGGCCAAGGGCTTTCGAGTCTCGCTGTCAATGCACCATATTTTATCTTATGCTAGACTCAGTAGCCTCGCGTTTTTCTAAATGACTGCCTTGCCTGTTCACCAACTGACTTTGCCAGACAGACGTTTCAGTGTGTCAATCGGAGGGCATGTTGGTCGCGGTCCTCTGGCAGTCTCTAATGGGGGTACCACAGGTTCAATTCTCGGGCCGACTCTTTTCTGTATACAGTGCAATGAGTTGCTCTTGCGTGCGGGCGATTCCCTGATCCACCTCTACGCAGAGCGAACATTCGTACTAATATTCCGGCCCTTCCCTTTGGACACCTGATGCTACTGCTAACCTCCAAACGAGCTTCAATGCGCATAACAACACTCCTTCCGTGGCCTCCAACTGCTCTTAAACGTAGAAACCAAATGCTGCTTTTATTCAACCGTTCGCTTGCCTGCACCCGCACGCCGACTAGTTGCACCCACCCTGGACGGTTCTCCGACCTAGAAATTGTGGGACATCTATTAAGTACCTAGGTGTCGACTGCTAGGACCTGCAAACTCTCCTTCCAGACTCATATCAAACATCACCAATCCAAAATCAAATCAAGAATCGGCTTTCTATTCCGCATACAAAGCCCCTTCAGTCACTGCGTTGGTAACAGTCGCCGAAACTTACCCTAGCTAAAACTGACTATTACCCACGATCCTCGACTATTCGGGCGATGTTCATCTACAAAATAGCTTCCAAATACTCTATGTCAGCAAAACTGGATGCAGTTTTATCACAGTGCCATTGTTTGTTTACTAAAAGCACCTTATTAGGACCCACCACTGCGACCTGTATGCCCTAGTCGAGCTGGCCCCGCTACATGTCGTTTGTCGTCAGACCCAGCTGGCTCCAGTCATCTACAAAGGCTATGCTAGGTAAGTGCCGCCTTATCTCAGTTTCACTTGTGTCACGATGGCTACACCACCGCGCAACACCCCTCCAGCAGGTGTATATCTCACTGAATCATACCCTAAAGCCAAACCTCATTTGGAACGCCTCTTCCTTCCATTCTCTGCTTGCCTGCGACTGGAAGATTGGCAAAAATCCTCATGAAGTTGGAAGACTTTTATCTCCCTCCAACAACTTTAAAATCTAGCTTCCGAGCAGCTAACCGATCGCTGCAGCTTGTACATAGTCCATCTGCTAAACTTACCCACCCAATTTACCTCCTCGACCCCCATATGATTTTATATGTATTTACTTTTCTGCTCTTTTGCATCACCAGTACTTCTTCTTGCACTATGATCATCTGATGATTTATACACTCAGTGTTAATCTGCTAAATGCTTTAATTATCGATTTATTGCCTACCTCATGCCTTGTTGCACACATTTGTATTATATGATTCTCTTTTTTTTCCTACCATGTTATTGACTTGTGTTTATTGTTTACCCATGTGTTAACTCTGTGTTGTCTGTTCACACGCTTGCGTTTATCCTTGGCCGTCGCCGTTGCAAATGAAACTTGTTCTCAACTATCCTACCTGGTTAAATGAAGGTGAAATAAAAAAAATAAAAATAAAAACATACACCACCGTTAAACACGTTTTTTTGGTCACATTAAAATACATGAAATTGATCAGAAATAAGGTGTAGATATTGTTAATGTGTGTAAATGACTATTGTACTGAAAACGGCAGATTTTTGATGGAATATCTACATAGGCGTACAGAGGCCCCATTACCAGCAACCATCACTCACTGTGGGGAGATGTATCGATGCGCTTATTGATGAAGCCAATGACTGATGTGGTGTACTCCTCAATGCCATCAGGAGAATCCCGGAACATATTCCAGTCTGTGCTAGCAAAACAGTCCTGTACTTAGCATTCTGCTTTCATCTGACCACTATTTTTTTTGGGTCAGAATCAGGAGGATAAAATGATGGTCAGATTGGCCAAATGAAGGGTGAAGGAGAGCTTTGTATCCATCTCTGTGTGCGGAGTAAAGTGTCCAGGAGTTGTTTTTTCCGTCTGGTTGCTCATTTACATTCTGATAGAAATTTGGTAAGACTGATTTAAGTTTCCCTTCATTAAAGTCTCCGGCCACTCGGAGCACCTCGTCTGGGTGAACGTTTTCCTGTTTGCTTATTGGCGG
>NW_019944542.1:27890-30698 GCF_002910315.2 Salvelinus sp. IW2-2015 | reverse complement strand
ATAGAAATTTGGTAAGACTGATTTAAGTTTCCCTTCATTAAAGTCTCCGGCCACTCGGAGCACCTCGTCTGGGTGAACGTTTTCCTGTTTGCTTAAGGCGGAATACAGCTAATTGAGTGCGGTCTTAGTAGCGCGGTCTTAGCAGTACAGATGGCAGTGGTAGAGATATTAGAGGTATAAATACTACTAGAGGTAATAGTAGGGATATTAGAGGTATAAATGCTACTAGAGGTAATGGTAGAGATATTAGAGGTATAAATGCTACTAGAGGTAATGGTAGTAGAGATATTAGAGGTATAAATACTACTAGAGGTAATGGTGGTAGTAGAGATATTAGAGGTATAAATACTACTAGAGGTAATGGTAGTATAGATATTAGAGGTATACATGCTACTAGAGGTAATGGTGGTAGTAGAGATATTAGAGGTATAAATACTACTAGAGGTAATGGTGGTAGTAGAGATATTAGAGGTATAAATACTACTAGAGGTAATGGTGGTAGTAGAGATATTAGAGGTATACATGCTACTAGAGGTAATTGTAGTAGTAGGGATAGTTGTACTATTTGTGTTAATAATAGTAGCATGATCATTTTCCATTTTTGGAGTATTATTTTCCCTATTATCTATTTGGGTTTTCTATAACTATTCTCTGTTACTCTATTGTTGATATTTCTATGAATTATTATTTATTTATAAATACCTCATAATCTTTATTTTATTTAACAATTTATTACATTGTACAGTTTACTGCATGCATTGATGCTTTGGCAATATTTACAAATGTTTCTCACACCAATAAAGTAATTTTGAATTTGACATATGATACCTCTATGTAGGGGTTGGATGTATACTGCATGCATTGATGCTTTGATATGATACCTCTATGTCAAATTCAAATTGCTTTATTGGTGTGAGAAACAATCGTAAATATTGCCAAAGCATCAATGCATGTAATAAACTGTACTGATGTATTTATAAAAAATCATTTATAAATTTTATAGTATTTATAAAAAAATCCCCCTTCTTCCAGAATGAATAATTTGCAAACTAAAATACAAATATAACCTTGTTTCTTCTACGATGTCTGTTAATGTATCTCTTTAGTGGTCGATGAGGGTTCTGTAAGTGTTTTATCTCTTGATTCAATCTGAAGATCCGCTCTGCTGTGCAGATTTAAATTTAAACGTTCGTGTTTCACGGAAGCTGAATTCACAACTGCATACGTCGGCTTCATCGTAAATGACCCTTTACATTTCTGCCCGGGGTACAGCACGGATCTTCAGCGCTCTGAATTGAATCTAGGCCTTATTCTGTTTTCATAACTGCAGTAGGCTGGCTGGGAGGCCTTATAATCTGTTGGTATGAATATGGCTCTGTAAAGAGATTAGGATAAAACAGAAGAACACACACGCATACTGCACACACACACACGTACACACGCATACTAGACACAGATTGATAAGTAATACAGAGACATGTAGCAGCTGTAAGAACATGGGTTTATCATCTTAATACTGTTACAACTCACCCAGTGGACAGGGGATCAGAACTGGTCATTTTGACGAGAAGCGAAGGGGGGAAGAGAGAAGAGGAGGAGGAGGAGGAGGAGGAGAAGAGAGGGATTGAAGAGGAAGGAGGGGGAGGAGGAGAAGAAGGAGGAGAGAGGGATGGAAGAGGGAGGAGGAAGAGAGAGAAGAAGAGAGAGGGATGGAAGAGGAGAGGAGGAAGGAGAGAGGGATGGAAGAGAGAGGAGAAGCGAAAGAGAGAGGGATGAAGAGAGAGAGAGAAGAAGAGAGAAGGAGATGGAAGAGGGAGGAGGAGGAAGAGGGATGGCAGAGAGAGGAGGAAGAGAGAGGATGGAAGAGAGAGGAAGAAGAGAGAGGGATGGAAAGAGAGAGGAGGAAGAGAGAGGATGGAGAGAGAGGAAGAGAGAGAGGGATAGAAGAGGAGAGGAGGAAGAGAGAGGGATGGAAGAAGAGGAAGAGAGAGAGGGATGGAAGAGAGGAGGAAGAGAGGGATGGAAGAGAGAGGGATGGAAGAGAGAGGGAGATAGAGAGGAGGAGAAGAGGGATGGAAGAGAGAGGAGGAGAGAGCGGGATGGAAGAGAGAGGAGGAAGTAGAGAGGAGAGAGAGAGGGATGGAAGAGAGAGGGAGGAAGAGAGAAGGGATGGAAGAGAGAGGAGGAAGAGAGAGAGGGATGGAAGAGAGAGGAGAAAGAGAGAGGGAGGGAAGAGAGAGAGGAAGAGAGAGGAGAGAAGAAGAGGGAGGAAGAGGGGGTGGAAGAGAGAGGAAGAAGAGGAGGGATGGAGAGAGAGGAGAAGAGAGAGGGATGGAAGAGAGAGGAGGAAGAGAGAGGGAGGAAGAGAGAGGAGGAAGGAGAGGGATGGAAGAGAGAGGAAAAGAAGAGGGATGGGAAGAAGAGAGGAAGAAGAGAGAGGGATGGAAGAGAGAGGAGGAAGAGAGCGGGATGGAAGAGAGAGGAGAAGAGAGGGAAGAAGAGAGAGGGATGGAAGAGAGAGGGATGGAAGAGAGAGGAGGAGAGAGAGGGATGGAAGAGAGAGGAAGAAGAGAGAGGGATGGAAAAGAGAAGGAGGAAGAGAGAGGGATTGGAAGAGAGAGGAGGAAGAGAGAGGGATGGAAGAGAGAGGAGAAGGAGAGAGGAGAGAGAAGAGGGATGGAAGAGAGAGGAGATGGAAGAGAGAGGAGGAGACGAGAGAGAGAGAGAGAGAGAGAGGGATGGAAGAGAAGAGGAGGGAGGTAGGAAAGAGGAGAGAGAGAGATGGAAGAGAGAGGAGAGGAGAGGGTC
>NW_019944542.1:19909-22003 GCF_002910315.2 Salvelinus sp. IW2-2015 | reverse complement strand
AAAGAGAGAGATTTTGTAGATGATTAGTGTAAAGATAGTGTAAGAGGGTAATATCAGTGTAAAAAAGATAGGTATGACAGTGTAATGCAGTGTAGATTTCAAGTGTAATGAGTAAGTGTAATGACAGTGTAATGACAGTGTATGACAGTGTAATCATCAAGTGTAATGGATAGTTTAATTGAAGTGTATGACAAGTTGGTTAAATGTCAGTGTAAATGAAGTGTAATGATAGTGTAATGAAGATGTAATATGCAGTGTAATGATAAGTTTTTAATGACAGTGTAAAGTGACAGTGGTAAGTGTCAGTAGTAATGACAGGGTAATGATACGTGTATGACAGTGTAATGATTGGTGTAGATGACAGTGGTAATGAACGAGTCTAATGTCAGTGTAATGGAAGTGTAATGACAGTGTAATGATAGTTGTAATGACAGTGTACATGACGGTGTAAATGTCAGTGTAATGACATGTCATGATAACTTTAAATAAAGTGTAATGATAGTGTAAGCACGTGAATGACAGTGTACAATGACGGTGTAATTGATAGTTTAATAAATCAGCTGTAAGTGTCAAGTTGTAATGACAGTGTCAATAGAGTATTAATAATGAGTGTAAATGTAGTGGTAAAAACATTGTAATGTCAGTAATACATGATAACGTTCCTTGTGGAATAACTTGTCGGCAGCTTAATATAGAGTCCTTTCTCACAATGAATTGAGGCTGTTCTGAGGGGGTGCAAACTCTGTATTAGGAACGTGTTTCTAATGTTTTGTACACTCAGTGTATATTCATCAGTGAAATTGCCAACATATTACCGCCGTTTTACGGGCCCCGTACTAATTTWGCTATTATTGGTGTTTTATTGTTGTTTGTAACTTATTTTGCACATAATGTTTCTGCCACAGTCTCTTATGACCGAGAAGAGCTGCTGGATATCAAAGCAGCGATTACTCACTTCGAACCTCATTTTTTCTTTAACGAGTCGGACGTAAAGGWTTTTCTCCAGATTACGTACCAGGCGAAATTCCCGTCATTCGCATGAAGAAAAGACGCCAACACAGGGGATGCAGGTCCGGGTGCCTTGTGAGCATTCGTTGGCGATTGGGTAACCTGCCTCTACCATCCGTCCTATTGGCCAAAGTGCAATCATTGGAGATTAAACTGGATGAGCTCTGTTCAAGACTATCCTACCAACGGGACATTAAAACTGTGTTATCTTATGTTTCACTGAGTCATGGCTGAACGACAACATGGATAATAAACAGTCGGCTGGTTTTCGGGCAAGATAGAACAGCTGCCTCTGGTAAGACAAGGGGTTGCGATTTGTGTCTATTTGTCATTTAACAGCTGGTGCGTGAAATCAAATATTAAGGAAGTCTCAAGGTTTTGCTCGCCTGAGGTAGAGTATCTCATGATAAACGGTAGACTACACTATTTACCAAGAGAGTTTTCATCTATATTTTTCGTAGTTGTCTATTTTCCACCACAAACTGGCACTTTARGTTTTGTAGTATAGCGTGATATAAGCAGAATTCAATATAATTAAAAGGTAAGCCCCCTCGCCGTTTTCAACTGCTCCCTTRGTCACTTTATCATGGAGCCCGGTCTGTCTCCATGAGACGCCATCTTTGGGCTCGCTAGTGGCGCAGTGGTCTAAGGCACTGCATCTCAGTGCTATAGGCGTCACTACAGACCGTGGTTCGATCCTGGGCTGTATCGTAAACCGGTCGGGATCGGGAGTCCCATAGGGCGGCGCACAATTGGCCAAGCGTCGTTTGGGATAGGGTTTGGCCGGGGTAGGCCGTCATTTTAAAATAAGAATTTGTTCTTAATTGACTTGCCTAGTTAAAATAAAGGTTAAATAAAATAAAAAAATACTTAATTTGGCTTCAAGGTGCTATTGAGTCTTCACATAAGAATGAATGGTGTCACGTGATCAATGGGTTTGTCCAGTCATACATACAGTCATTGGTGCTCACACATCTTTGGCTGTGAGATGAGAATCGTGTCTTTAACACAGATTACCATTTTAGATGAGTAGAGAAGAGATACCTTCAGCAATGTGTGTGCCTGTGCCTGTGTGTGTGTGTGTGT
>NW_019944542.1:13014-14170 GCF_002910315.2 Salvelinus sp. IW2-2015 | reverse complement strand
TTCAGCTTTAATCACAGACGTTGACTCACGTTTTAATTCTGGTTATGTGAACACGTTTTAAGTCTGGGTATGTGATCACGTTTTAAGTCTGCTTATGTCATCACGTATTAACCCTTGTGTAGTCTAAACATTCTGTATACTCCCCTTGTCCTAAGGGTAAAAAATGAACCGCCTTCACTAAACCCCTAAAATTAAGCAACTTAATTGAATTTTAAACCCCAAATCTTTTTTTGCACGAAGAACAACCTGTCATTCATCACAAACTTTGTGAATATCTGGGTTTTCCCTCGTCAAAATACAGAAAAACTGCATTTAATCAGTGGACACCCCTCATTTATATTACAACACACCTGTAATAATTGTTTTCTTTACTAAAGTAGAGGGTTATTATTATTATTATTGCTAAAGGTACTGCATAGGTGTAAACATATTTTATTTTAGAAAGAGATAGCACTTGTATAGCCTCAGAAAGTAGCAGAAACGTGCAGAAAGTAGTTTTTAATGCATTGTATTGAAGGGAAACAATAACAGTCTTGAACTTTTTTGGCAACATAGTGATATATTCTTATATACTGTACAATGAGGAATTCAACTACAAAATACTATTCTTCTCCCATTTTATGAACCATTGCCCCCAACCACAAGGTGTATAAACGTCAACAATAAATATGAATAAAATAAGATAATAGATACAAAACAAAAATGTGAAGAACATAAATCAATCAACTCTAATTAGCACATGTAGTACAGTATGCAAGTTTGTGTGCATGGACTTTGCAGATGTATTTCTCACATGTACAGCACATAGTATTTGTTTTACAGTCTTTKTTTGGGGGGCAGAATTGGCATCTCCTCCTCTTGCCTGCCCCTGCTGCAGCCTCAGGTGGATCAGGACAAGATTCAGCCCCCTGAACAGCTTTCACAAGCGCTGCAYAGGCTGCTGTGCCGAAGGGGGGGTCCCTTCCTTGAATGTGTGGGGTTACAAGTTCCTTTCCCAGCTGCTCCAGGAACACCCTCTTCTTGTTCCTCTTATCAGGCATCCAGGTAGGGTTGATCTTGTTCCATATCAGCTAAGCACTTGGTACTACATTCTATGAGCTAACACTGACACAGAGAGATATGGCTTGTGAGTGTGTGAGCGTGTGTGTGTGTGGTC
>NW_019944542.1:0-9606 GCF_002910315.2 Salvelinus sp. IW2-2015 | reverse complement strand
TGTGTGAGTGAGTGAGTGCGGTATCAAATTACACCGGCCTATCCAAAAACAGAAAAGGTCCATTGATTGTGGAACGTTTAAAAGGAACGACAAAATGAAAATCATAAGGAGAAAAAGAGAAAGTGTTGTCTTTCACAGCCTTCTTCCTCCTAGGTGCTACACTTCCTGTCTCCCAGACAGGAAAAACAATTATAATGGAGGACTTTCATCTCCATCTTATAGATGTTGTCTTGCTGATCACTTCATTAGCGAGGCTCAATAGCATTTTGGATAATAGTTCCTTGATAAAAGTCTCTACACTGTTTAAAAAATATATTTGTTTATTCAACTTTTAAAAAAACAAAAGTTTGTTAGCAGGCTGCCTTAAAATTTGAAGTCAAGTTCAATCTGGATTTCGTGTTGAGTTAACGTTGAACAGGAGTTGGGCAAAAAMAACAATTGAAGAATAAATGGTAATGTCCGTTATTTTGTGCTCCCATAGGTGATATAAAATGTCGTATAATAAACAATGTTTCCCATCCAAAACATGAACATTAGTTTGCTCCAACACATTAAATCTGAGACCAAAATTTATTACAGAATCCGATTTTTCCAGATTTTGTTTTTACTCTGTCCCAGCGTCATCAAAACACGTTACGTTTATGAAGTAAACTTTAAAAAACAACAACAACAGCTTGTTGGAGAGAGCAACATAGATAGATGTAAGACTAAACCAAGCAAACAAACTCATTCAACCACATTTGAGTTTTAATGTTAAATTCCATCTTTCTGATATAATACAATATAAATACAACTATTTTGATTGGGAGAAATGTTCCTTGAAGAAGATCAATTTAAGGAATTTAATTGAGTTTTTCTTTAAGAAACTGCAGTGATAATAAACACACCGCAGCTTCTTTTCTTATTCTCACCAAGGTCACATCAGCTTTTGAATTTGTTTTAATAGTTTTCTTTTGGTTTATTAATTTGAACCAAATACTATTATGCTTTTTAAATAACTTAGAAGATGTTTGGAATGTAGCTTTGGCATTTCATACTGAATGGAGGGACAGATTGGTGTGTGTGTGTGTGTGTTTGCGTGTTGTGTCATGAGCGTGTCTTCCATGAGAACACAGAGTGATAGTCGTACACATCCCTTAAACACACAGTTGCTGTTTTTGTGAAATGAACATCTTTACAATTTGCATATGAGGTCATTAATTGGAAAGAGAGGAGAGGAAAGAGAGAGGAGAGGAAAGGAGAGGAGAGGAGAGGAGAGGAAAGAGGAAAGGAAGGAAAGGAAAGGAGAGGAGAGGAGAAGGAAAGAGAGAGGAGAGGAAAGAGAGAGGAGGGGAAAGGAGAAGAAAGGAGAGCAAAGAGAGAGGAGAGGAAAGTAAGAGGAGAGGAGAGGAGAGGAGAGGAGAGGAGAGGAGAGGAGAGGAGAGGAGAAGGAGAGAGAAGGAGAGGAGTGGAAAGGAGAAGAAGGAAGAGGAGAGGAGAGGAGAGAAAGGAGAGAGGAAAGGAGAGGAAGGAGAGGAGAGGAAAGGAGAGGAGAGGAAAGGAGAGGAGAGGACAGGAGGGAGAGGAGAGGAGAGGAGAGGAATGAGAGGAAAGGAGAGGAGAGGAGAGGAAAGGAGAGGAAGGAGAGGAGAAGGAAAGAGAGAGGAGAGGAAAGGAGAGGAGAGGAAAGAGAGAGGAGAAGAAGGGAAGGGGGAGAGGAGGGAGAGGAGAGGAGAGGAGAGGAGAGGAGAGAGAGGAGAGGAGAGGAGAGGAGAGGAGAGGAGGAGGAGAGGAGGGGAGGGAGGGGAGAGGAGAGGAAAGAAGAGAGAGAGGAAGAGAGAGGTTAGGAGAAGAGAGGAGAGGAAGGAAAGGAGGTAGGGGAGAGAAAAAGGCTTTTGAAAACTGTTCTTCCCTCTCTCCTTCCTTCTCTCTCCAGACCATGATAGTTCCTTAGTGATGTGGACACCGAGGAACTTGAAGCTCTCAACCTGCTCCACAATATCAAATCAATCAAAAATGATTTGTTCTGCAGTATAATGCTGAGTTCTAGCTCCTAACAGGGCATATAAACAGCTCCTAACAGGGCAGTATACATCGAGATGTTACTTAGCTCCTAAAGGGCACAATGATGTTTGGCTCAACAGCAAGCAATGCTATATTACTAGCTCCTACAAGGCAGGCAAAGCTGATGACTAGCTCTACAGGCCAATGCTTATGTTACTAGCTCCTAACAGGGCAGAATCATACAGTCTAAACGCATGCTTATGTTATAGCTCCCTAACAGGCAGCACAATGCTTATTGTTACAGCTCCTAACAGGGCAAGCACGAAATGCTTGATGTTACTAGCTCCTAACGGGCACACAATGCTTATGTTACTAGCTCCTAACAGGGCAGTATATATGCTGATGTTATAGCTCCTACACAGGGCAGCACAATTGCTTATAGTTACTAGCTTCCCTAAACAGCAGCCACAATGCTTATGTTACTAGCTCTCTAACAGGGCAGCACATGCTGATGTTACCTAGCTCCTAACAGGGCAGACCTAATGCTGATGTTACTAGGCCCTTCCTAACTTAGGCAGTATAATGCCTGATGTTACTACGCTCCTACAGGGCAGCACAATGCTGATGTTACTAGCTCCTAACAGGGCAGCCAATGGCTTATGTATCTCCTAACAGAGACATCTTAACTAGTCCTACAGGGCAGTAAATGCTTATGTACTAGCTTCCTTAACAGGGCAGTAATGCTTGATGTATTACTAGCTCCTAACAGGGCAGCACAAATGCTGTATTTACTAGCTCCTAATCAGGGCACACAATGCTTATATTTACAGCTCCTAAACAGGGCATAACCTGCTTATATTATGCTTCCTAAACAGGGCAGCACAAATCTTATTTACCACCTCCTAACATGGGCAGTACAATGCTTATTACTACTTGCTCCTTTAACAGCGGCAGCACAATGCTTATATTACTAGCTCCTAACAGGCAGTCAACATGCTTATATTACTAGCTCCTAACAGGGCAGCACAATTGCTTATTTACCTAGCTCCTACGGCAGTATAACTTACAGTCCAGAGGGGGCCAGCATAATGCTTTATTACTAGCTCCTAACAGGTGCAGCACAATGCTTATATTGACTAAGCTCCTAACAGGGCAGCACAATGTTATATTCTAGCTCCTAACAGGCAGCACACATGCTTATGAACTAGCTTCCTAACAGGGCAGCACAATTGCATTACTAGCTCTAACATCGCTCTATTTACTACTACAGGGCAGCACAATGCTGATATTACTAGCTCCTCACAGCTTATCAGGCTCTAAGGGCAGCACAATGCTTATGTTACTGCTCTAACAGGGCAGCACAATGACTTTAATTACAGCTCCACAGGCATGCACAATGCTTATATTACTAGCTCCTAACAGGGCAAGCAAACAATTGCTTATATTACTAGCTCTACAGGGCAGACAATGCTTATATTACTAAGCTCCTAACAGCGCATGGATATATTAGTAAAGGCAACAATGCTTATATTAACTAGCTCCTACCAGGCAGCAAATGCTTATGTACTAGCTCCTAACCAGGGCAGCACAATGCTTATATTACTAGCTCCCTAACAGGGCAGCACAATGCTTATCATTACTAGCTCCTAACAGGCAGCACATGCTTATATATAGCTCTAGGCGTCAACATGAATACTAGCTTAGGCAGCAGCAATGGCTTATACTTACAGCTCCCTCTTCGACCCATTTTCCCAGGGCAGCACAATGCTTATGTTACTAGCTCCTAACAGGCAGAACATAAATTGGCTTATGTTACGTAGCTCCTAACAGGGCAGCATAATGTTTATGTTTACAGCTCTAACGCACATTTAGATTCCTCCTAACAGGGCAGCATAATGTTTATGTTATTATCTCCTAACAGGGCAGATAATGTTATGTTATTATCTCCTAACAGGAGCATAATGTTTATGTATTATCGCCTAACAGGCAGCGCATTAATATATTAGGAATGGATATGTACAGCAGTAATATATTAGGCAATGATACGTATTAGTAGTAGATAATATTAGGAATGATAATTTCAGCAGTAGAATTATATTAGGAATGCTATGTACCAGCAGTAACGTATATTAAGGAATGATAGTGTCAGCAGTAGATATTCTAGGAATGATATGTACAAGCAGTAGAGTATATTAGGAATGATATGTGTATAGCAGTAGATATATTAGAGTGAGCTACGTTAAGGAATCCACGTGTGTAATATACGCGATGTGTGTACAACAGTCAAACTAAAATAAGCAGAAGAGATATTATGATGATAGCCAGGATGCTCTATTAAATACCAACAAGTATTGAATAGGAAGTGACCAGGTGGTTCAATATTTATAGCACGGACAGCAGTGTTGGCTGTGTGAGTGTTCTAGTGGTTATGTGAGTGTAAGTGTATGTGAGTGTGTGTGTGTGTGTATGAGTGTGTGATGATCTTGTATGAGGTGTTGTGATAGCTTGTCTGTGTGTCTTGTGTGTGTGAATCACCTGGTAGGAATGCAAGAGATGACGGCTATTCAACATTCTGCATGGTAATCAGAAGCTGGTATTCACAGTCTGATGGTAACAGAAGTGTTGCCATAGTCTGATGATATAGAAGCGTTCAACAAGTCTATGGTAATAGAAGCAGGTCAACAGTGCTTGATGGTCTGGTAATAGAAAGCTGTTCACAGTCTGATGTGTAACAGAAGCTGTTCAACAGTCTGATGTAATAGAAGCTGTTCAACAGTCTTGAATAATACGAAGCTGTTTCACAGTCCTGATGGTAAATAGAAGCTGTCAACCAGTCTGATGGTAATAGAAGCAGGTCAACAGTCTCTGATGGTTCCTGGTTGATAAGAAAGCTGTTCAACAGTCTGATGGTAATAGAGAAGCTGTTCAACCAGTCTGATGGTGATAGAGCTTGTTCAACAGTATGATGGTGATAGAAGCTGTTCAACATCTAATGGTAATAGAAGCTGTTCAACGAGTCTGATGGTCAATAGAAAGCTGTCAACAAGTCTGATGTTAACAGAAGCCTCGTTGAGTATAGCGTTAACAGTCTGATGGTATAGAAGCTTTTCCATCTGATGGTAATTAGAAGTCGTTCAACAGTCTGATGTAGATAAAGTCTGTTCAACAGTCTGATGGTTAATAGAAGCTCGTTCACAGTCTGATGGTGAATGTCAACGTCCGAATGGAAGAAGCCGTCATACAGTCTAATGAAACAGGGTGCGCTATGGTATAGAAGCTGGTTCACATCTGATGGTGATAGAAGCTGTTCAACAGTCTTGATGGTAACAGAAGCCGTGTCAACAGTCTGATGGTGAGAAGCTGTTCAACAGTCTGTGGCTAATTTTCGACGTGATGGGAAGACTGGTTCAACAGTCTCTGATGCGTATTCGAGCTGTTCAACAGTCTGATGGTGATAGAAGCTGTTCAACAGTCTGATTGGTAATAGAAGCGTTTCACAGTCTGAGTGGTATAGGAAGCGGTTCAACAGTTGATGGTATAGTAAGCCGTGCTCAACATCTATGGGATAGAGTGCAAACGATTAGAGCTGTTCAACAGTCTGATGGGTGACTGTAAAGTAAGGTACCTGCTCAACCAGTCTGATGGTGATAGAAGCTGTTAACAGTCTGATGGTACGAGCTTGTTTCACAGTCTGATGGTATAGAAGCTTTCAACAGTCTGATGGCAATAGAACTGTTATAACTGTCTGATGGTGATAGAAGCTGTTCAACAGTCTGATGGTAATAGAGCTGATTTGAACAGTCTGATGGTAATAGAAGCCTGTTTCAACAGTCTGATGGTAATAGAAGCTGTTTCAACAGTCTTGATGGTAACAGAAGCTGTTCAACAGTCTGATTGTAATAAAGCCTGTTCTAACAGTCTGAATGGTGACAGAAGCTGTTCAACAGTCTGATGGTAATATAAACTGTCAACAGTCTGATGTAATAGAAGCTGATTCAACAGTCTGAGGTCAATAGAAGCTGTTCAACAGTCTGATGTAATAGAAGCACGGTCAACAGTCTGATGGTTCTGTGATAGAAGCTGTTCAACAGTCTGATGGTAAATAGAAGCTGTTCAACAGTCTGATGGTAATGAGAAAGCTGTTCAACAAGTCTGATGGTAAATAGAAGCAGGTCAACAGTCTGATCGTCTGGTGAAGAAGCTGTTCAACAGTCTGATGGTATAGAAGCTGTCAGACAGTCCGATGGTAAATAGAGCAGGTCAACAGTCTGATGGTCTGGTTGTATAGAAGCTGTTCAAACAGTCTGATGGTGATAGAAGCTGTTCAACAGTCTTGATGTAATAGAGCTGTTCAAACAGTCTGATGGTAATAGAAGCCTGTTCAACAGTCTGATGGTAATAGTAACCGTTGAAAGTCTGATGCGTAATAATAATGTTCAACAGTCTGATGGTGATAGAGAGCTGTTAACAGTCTGATGGTAATAGAAGCTGTTCAAACAGTCTGATGGTAATAGAGAGCTGCTTCAACAGTCTGATGGTGATAGAAGCTGTTTCAACAAGTCTGATGGTAACCGAAGCCGTTCAAGCAGTCTGATGGTAAATAGAAGCTGTTCAACAGTCCTGATGGTAATAGAAGCTTGTTCAACAGCTCTGATGGTGATCAGAAGCTGTTCAACAGTCTGATGGTAATAGAAGCTGTTCAAACAGTCTATAGGCAATAGAA
The DNA here is from genome assembly GCF_002910315.2 of Salvelinus sp. IW2-2015. Lineage (NCBI taxonomy): Eukaryota > Metazoa > Chordata > Actinopteri > Salmoniformes > Salmonidae > Salvelinus > Salvelinus sp. IW2-2015. The sequence continues at coordinate 2,900 of NW_019944542.1, read as the reverse complement.
AGCTGTCTGTCTGATGGTGATCAGAAGTCTGTTTCAACAGTCTGATGTAAATAGAAGCTGTTGAACAGTCTGATGGTAATCAGAACGTTCAACAGTCTGATGGTAATAGACCGCTGTTCAACAGTCTGATTGGTACAGAAGCTGTTCCAACAGTCTGATGGTAATAGAAAGCTTGTTCAACAGTCTGAGGTGACAGAAGCTGTACACCAGTCTGAGGTAAATAACTGTTCAAACAGTCTGATGCAAAGATGTTAGATTGATAATGAAGCTGTTCAACAGTCTGATGGTAATAGAAGCCTGTTCAAACAGTCTGATGGTGAATAGAAGCTGTTCAACAGTCTGATGGTAATAGAAAGCTGTCTCAACAGTCTGATGTCTTAATTACGAAGAGCGATCACAGTCTGATGGTTGAATAGAAGCTGTTCAACAGTCTCGATGGTAATAGAAGCTTTCAACACAGTCTGATGGTCGTGATAAAAGCTGTTTCAACAGTTCTGATGGTCGATAGAAGCTGTTCAACAGTCTGATGGTGAATAGAAGCTGCTTCAACAGTCTGATGGTAAATAGAAAGCTGTTCAACAGTCTGATGGTAATTAACTTTCAGTCATGTAATACCGTTGAACAGTCTGATTGGTAATATAAGCTGTTCAACAGTCTATGGTGATAGAAGGCTGGTTAAACAGTCTGATGGTTAGAAGCTGTTCAACAGGTCTGATGGTAAGAGAAGCTGTTCAACAGTCTGATGTGTGATAGAAGCTGTTGAACAGTCTGATGGTAATAGAAGCTGTTCGAACAGTCTGATGGTAATAGAAGCTGTTTAACAGTCTGATGTGATAGAACTGTTCAACAGTCTGATGGTAATTAGAAGCTGTTCAACAGTCTGAATGATAATAGAGCCTGGTCATACAGTCTGATGGTCTCTGTAATAGAGCTGTTCAACGTCTGATGGTTAAGTAGAAGCTTGTTCAACAGTCTGAGGTAATGAAGCTGTTCAACAGTCGATGGTAGAGAAGCTGTTCAACAGTCTTGCTGGTGATAGCAAGCTGTTTGAACAGTCTGATGGTAATAGAAGCTGTTGAACAGTCTGATGTAATAGAAGCTGTTAACAGTCTGATGGTGAAGAAAGCTGTTCAACAGTCTGATGGTAATATAACTGTTCAACAGTCTGATGTAAAGAAGCTGTTAAACAGTCTGATGGTAATAGAAGCTGTTCAAACAGTCTGATGTAATAGAAGCTGTTCAAATCAGTCTGATGGTAATAAAGCAGGTAACAGTCTGATTGGTCTGGTTGATAGAAGCTGTTCAACAGTCTGATGGTAATGAAGTTGTTCACAGTCTGATGTAAAGAAGCAGGTCAACAGTCTGATGGTCTGGTGAAGAAGCCGTTCAACAGTCTGATGGTAATAGAAGCTGTTCAACAGTCTGATGTTAATATAAGCGTTCAACAGTCTGAGGTAATAGAAGCTGTTCAACCAGTCTAATGTAATATAAGCCGTTTGAACAGTCTGATGTAATAGAAGCCGTTCACAGTCTGATGGTAATAGAAGCTGTTATCAGTCTGATGGTTAATAGAAGCTGGTTCAACAGTCTGATGGTGATAGAAGCTGTTCAACAGTCTGATGGTATAGAAGCTGTTCAACAGTCTGATGGTAATAGAAGCTGTTTCAAACAGTCTGAATGGTAATAAAGCTGTTCAAACAGTCTGATGATGAAGAAGCTGTTCAACAGTCTATGGTGGTGAAGCTGTTCAACAGTCTGATGGTATAGAAGCGTTCAACAGTCTGATTGTTGATAAGAAGCTGTTCAACAGTCCTGATGGTGATAGAAGGCATTGGTATAACTGTTACGTGATGGTGAGAGAAGCTGTTCACAGTCTGATGGTAGATAAGAAGCTGTTTCACAGTCGATGGGTAATAGAAGCTGTTAAAGTCTGATGGTAATAGAGCTGTTCAACAGTCTGATGGCTGATAAAGCCTTTCAACAGTCTGATTGGTAGATAGAAGCTGTTCAAACAGTCTGATGGTAAACGTCACTCGATGTGAAGACTGTTCAGCCAGTCTGATGGTGACAGGAAGCTGTTCAACAGTCTGATGGTAATGAAGTGTTCAACAGTCTGACTGGTGATAGAAGTATGTTCAACAGTCTGATTGGTCTGGTGCTAGAAGCTGTTCAACAGACAGTCTGATGGTAACAGAAGCTGATTTCAACAAGTCTGATGGTAATAGAAGCTGTTCCAAACAGTCTGATGTGATATAGAAGCTGTTTAACAGTCTGATGGTTAATAGAAGCCGTTTCAACAGTCTGATGTAATAGAAGCCCGTTCAACAGTCGATGGTAACGAACCTGTTCAACAAGTCGTGAATAGAAGTTAACAGACTGTTCAAAGAAACGGTTAAAGCTGTTCAACAGTCTGATGGTAATAAGAAGGCTGGTTCACAGGTCTGATGGCAATAGAAAGCTGTTCACTCATGGAAGCTTAACAGTCTGATGGTGAATGAAGCTGTTCCAACAGTCTGATGTGATAATGAAGCTGTTCAACAGTCTGTGGTAAGAGCTGTCAACAGTCTGATGGTAATAAAGCTGTTCAACAGTCTGATGGTAATAGAAGCTGTTCAAACAGTCTGAGAAATGGTCTGTTAAAGGTGAGGCTTGGTATGACTCAACATTCTGAATCGGTCTGTAATAAAGCTGTTCAACAGTCTAATGGTAATGAAAGCTGTTCAACAGTCTTGATGGTGATAGAAGCTGTTCACAGTTCTGATGGTAATCGAAGCTGTTCAGCATGTCTAATGGTAATTAGAAAGCTGTTCAACAGTCTGATGTAATAAGAAGCTGTTCAACAGTCTGATGGTAACTTACGAACCTGTTCACAGTCTGGATGGTAATAGAAGCTGTTCACA
>NW_019944541.1:70248-77216 GCF_002910315.2 Salvelinus sp. IW2-2015 | reverse complement strand
CTTTTTTTGGTCCTCCAATAATCGATATCGTCTTTTTTTGGTCCTCCAATAATCGATATCGGCTTTTTTTGGTCCTCCAATAATCGATATCGGCGGTGAAAAATCATAATCGGTCGACCTCTAGTTCTTATAGGCACTTTCGTATTGCCAGTGTAACAGTATAGCTTCCGTCCCTCTCCTCGCCCCTGCCTGGGCTCGAACCAGGAACACATCGACAACAGCTACCCTCGAAGCATCGTTACCCATTGCTCCACAAAAGCCGCGTCCCTTGCAGAGCAAGGGGAACAACTACTTCAAGGCCTCTACAACTACTTCAAGAACAACTACTTCAACAACTACTTCAAGAGTGAGTGATGTCACCGATTGAAACGCTATTAGCGCGCACCCCGCTAACTAGTTGATAGGCTTGAAGTCATAAATAGCTCAATGCTTGAAGCACAGCGAAGAGCTGCTGGCAAACGCACAAAAGTGCTGTTTGAATGAATGCTTACGAGCATGCTGCTGCCTACCACCGCTCAGTCAGACTGCTCTATCAAATATCAAATCATATACTTAATTATAACATAATAACACACAGAAATACGAGCCTTAGGTCATTAATATGGTCAAATCGAACATTTCGAAAACAAAACGTTTATTCTTTTAGTGAAATACAGAACCGTTCCGTATTCTATCTAACGGGTGGCATCCATAAGTCTAAATATTCCTGTTACATTGCACAACCTTCAATGTTATGTCATAATTACGTAAAATTCTGGCAAATTATTTCGCAACGATCCAGGCGGCCCAAACTGTTGCATATACCCTGACTCTGCGTGCAATGAACGCAAGAGAAGTGACACAATTTCCCCAGTTTAATATAGCATGCTAACCTGGATTTCTTTTAACTAAATATGCAGGTTTAATAAAATATACTTCTGTGTATTGATTTTAAGAAAGGCATTGATGTTTATGGTTAGGTACATTCGTGCAACGATTGTACTTTTTTCGCAAATGCGCTTTTGTTAAATCATCCCCCGTTTGGCGAAGTTGGCTGTTTTTGTTAGGAATAAATAGTCTTCACACAGTTCGCAACGAGCCAGGCGGCCCAAACTGCTGCATATACCCTGACTCTGTTGCACAGAACACAAGAGAAGTGACACAATTTCCCTTGTTAAAAGAAATTCATGTTAGCAGGCAATATTAACTAAATATGCAGGTTTAAAAATATATACTTGTGTATTGATTTTAAGAAAGGCGTTGATGTTTATGGTCAAGTACACATTGGTGCAACGACAGTGCTTTTTTTGCGAATGCGCTTGTTAAATCACCCGTTTGGCGAAGTAGGCTATGATTCAATGTTAAATTAGCAGGCACCGCATCGATTATATGCAACGCAGGACAAGCTAGATATACTAGTAATATTATCAACCATGTGTACTTAACTAGTGATTATGTTAAGATTGATTGTTTTTTGTAAGATACATTTAATGCTAGCTAGCACCTTACCTTGGCTCCTTGCTGCACTCGCATAACAGGAAGTTCGCCTGCCACGCAGTCTCCTCGTGGAGTGCAATGTAATCGGCCATGATCGGTGTCCAAAAATGCCGATTACCGATTGTTATGAAAACTTGAAATCGGACCTAATTAATCGGCCATTCCGATTAATCGGTCAACCTCTAGTACACATACATAGCCAGACAGTATCTGTAGCTTGCACTCCAGCTACATCCAAGCTCCGCTATAGCAATACTGGCAGCTTCATGCAAGAGGTGAATTCCCTTTCAGTCTGTCTCGCCGCTGTTCTCCCTCGGTGTTAACAGACAGAACGACAGATAGGCAGACTGGGTTACCGTGACTAACAGCAGACACGCCAGGGCCGATAACCTCACCACAGCAACTCCAGGGACCGAATAATTAATTATATGACTTTAGCAGGAGCTCTCACAGAATGTGATCTAATTGGTCTCCACAATTATGTAATGGCCCTCGCCTTGTAAAGAGACGATTCTGGCTTAAGCTGTCACACACAACACCAGAGGCACGAACGCAACACCCACATACGTTGAAAGTCGGCAAGTTTTACATACACTTATGTTGGAGTCATTAAAAAAAAAATCTACTTTGTGCATGACAAGTCATTTTTCCAAGCCAATTGTTTTACAAGACAGATTATTTCACTTATAATTCACTGTATCTATTCCAGTGGGTCAGAAGTTCCATACGCTAAGTTGACTGTGCCTTTAAACAGCTTTGAAATTCCAGAAAATTATGTCATGCGTTTAGAAAGACTTCTGAATAGGCTAATTGACATCATTTGAATCAATTTGGAACGGTGTAAACCTGTGGATGTATTTCAAGGCTACTTAAAACTCAGTGGCTCTTTGCTTGACATCAATGGGAAAATCTAAAGAAAGTCAGCCAAGACCTGCGCAAGTTGGTTCATTCCTTGGGAGCAATTTTCCAAACACCTGAAAGGTACCACGTTTCATCTGTACAACCAATAGTACGCCAAGTATAAACACCATGGGACACGCAGTCATGTCATACTGCGCTCAGGAAGGAGATCCATTCTGTCTCCTCCGAGATGAACGTACTTTGGTTCAACAAAGTGCAAATCAATCCCAAAGAACCAGCAAAGACCTTGTGAAGATGCTGGGAGGACAACAGCCTACAAATATATCTATATCCACATAAAATGATCCTATATCGACATAACCGAAAGGCCGCTCAGCCAGGATGAAGCCACTGTCCCAAAACAGCCATAAAACAGCCAGACTACGGTTTTTGCAACTGGCACAGCGGGACAAGATGTATTTTTGGGGAGAAATGTCCTCTGGCCTGTTGATGAAACAAAAATAGAACTGTTTTGGCTTAATGACCATCGTTATGTTTGGAGGAAAAAGGGGGAGGCTTGCAAGCCGAAGACACCATCCCACCGTGAAGCACGGGGGTTGGCAAGCATCCTGTTGAGGGGGTGCTTTGCTGCAGGAGGGACTGGTGCAGCTTTCACAAATTAGCTGGCATCATGAAGGATGGAAAATTATGTGGATATAGTTGAAGCAACATATCAAGATCATCAAGTTCAGGAAGTTAAGCTTGGTTCACAAATGAGTCTTGCCAAATGGGACAAACGACCCGGAGCCTACGGTCCAAATTGTGGCAAAATGGCTTAAGGACAACAAGTCAAGTCAGAGGTATTGGAGTAAGCCATCACAAAGCCTGACCTCAATTCCCATAGAAAATGTGTGGGCATAACTGAAAAGCGTGTGGCGAGCAAAGGAAGCCCTTACAACCCTGACTCAGTTACACCAGCTCTGTCAGGAAGAATGGGCGCAAAATTCACCCAACTTATTGTGGGAAGCTTGTGGCAAGGCTACCGACATGTTTGCCCAAGTTAAACAATTTCAGCACGGCTCCAAATACTAATTGCGTGCATGTAAACTTCTGACGCCATGGGATGTGATGAAAGAATAAAATCTGAAATAATGCACTCTACTATTATTCTGACATTTCACATTCCTTAAAATAAGTGCTGATCCTAACTGACGCTAAAAACCAGGGGATTTTTACTAGGATTAAATGTCAGGAATTTGTGAAAAAATCTGAGTTTAAATGTATTTGGCTAAGGTGTAGTAAACTTCCGACTTCCAACTGTAGCATCGACGGCGCACACAGTTTATTTTCAAAATAGTGTCCTTTTTACCCTGGTGACATGTGCAGTAGTCATCTAGTGTTGGGAAGTCCAGTGGTGGTGGGCTGTGTTGGTCCAACATGTCGGAGCTTGCTGTGATGGGAGTCAGTGGTGGTTGGGTGTGGTTGGGTTCAACATGTCAGAGAGCTGCTTGTGATGGGAGTCAGTGGTGGTGGCTGTGTTTGGTCAACATGTCCAGAGAGCTGCTTGATTGGGGAGTCAGTGGTGGTGGGCTTGTTGGTCAACATGTCAGGAAAAGAGCTGCTGTGATGGGAGTCAGTGGTGGTGGGCTGTGTTGGTCACATGTCAGAGGAGCTGCTGTGATGGGCGTCCAGTGGTGGTGGGGCTGTGTTGGTCCAACATGTCAGAGAGCTGCTGTGATGGGAGTCAGTGGTGGTGGGGCTGGTGTTGGGTCAACAATGTCAGAGAGCTGCTGTGATGGGAGGTAGTGGTGGGTGGCTGTGGTTGGTCAACATGTAGAGAGGCTTGCTGTCATGGGGAGTCCATGGTGGTTGGGCTGTGTTTGGTCAAATGTCAGAGAGCTGCTGTGATGGAGTCAGTGGTGGTGGGCTGTGTTGGGTGCAACATGTCAGAGAGCCTGCTGTGATGGAGGTCAGTGGTGGGTGGGCTGTGTTGGTCAACATGTCAGAGAGCTTGCCTGTGGATGGGAGTTCAGTGGTGGTGGGCTGTGTTGGTTCCAAACATGTCAGAGAGCTGCTGTGATGGGTGTCAGTGGTGGTGGGGCTGTGGTTGGTTCAACATGTCAGATGAGCTGCTGTGATCCCTTGATGATGTCGCCTTCATAAACCCAGGGCTTAATATCAGTTTCTGCATCTCAAATTACATCCTATTCAAGTAGTGCACTATAACGGGAATAAAGTAGTGGCACTATAAAGTGGTATAAAGTAGTGCAACTATAAAAGGGTATAAAGTAGTGCAACTATAAAGGGTATATAGAGTAGTGCACTATAAAGGTATAAAGTAGTGCACTAATACAAGGTATAAAGTGTAGTGCACTATAAGGGTATAAAGTAAGTGGCACATATAAAGGGGTATAAAGTAGTGCACTATAAAGGTAAATAAAGTAGTGCACTATAAAGGGTATAAAGTAGTGCAACTATAAAGGGGTATAAAGTAGTGCACTAACGGTAAATAAAGTAGTGGAACTATAAGGGTATAAAGGTCAGTGCACTATAAGGGTATAAAGTAGTGCACTATAAAGGTAATAAGTAGTGAACTATAAAGGGTATAAAGTAGTGCAACTATAAAGGGTATAAAGTAGTGTCAGACTATGAAAGGTAATTAAAGTAGTGCACTATAAAGGGTATACAAGTAGTGCACTATAAAAGGGTATAAAGTAGTGGCAGCTAATAAAGGGTATAAAGTAGTGCAACTAATAAAGGTTAAAGTAGTGCACTATAAAGGGTATAAAGTAGTGCACGTTAAAGGGGTATAAAGTAGTGCAACTATAAAGGTAATAAAGTAGTGCACTATAAAGGGTATTAAAGTAGTGGCACTAATAAAGGGTATAAAGTGTGGCAGCTATAAAAGGTATAAAGTAGTGCACTATAAAGGTAATAAGTTGTGGAACTATAAGGGTATAATAGTGACTATACAAGGCGTATAAAGTAGTGCACTATATAAGGTAATAAAGTAGTGAACTATAAAGGGTATAACAGTAGTGCACTATAAAGGTAAATAAAGTGTGCACTATAAAGGGTTATACCGTAGTGCAACTATAAAGGGTATAAAAGTAGTTGCACTAATAAAGGTTATGGAACGTAGTGCACTATAAAGGGTATAAGTTAGTGCATATAAGGGTATAACGTAGTGGCACTATAAAGGGTATAAAGTAGGTGCACTATAAAAGGGAACAACAGTCTAACGGAGCAGCCTTGGACAGTCCTTGTCTCTGGTTAAATAGCAACTCCCTCTCTACTAGTCAGAGAGCATAGGGAAGAGACCAGAGGGTTCGAGACCAGAGGGTTAGAGGGCCAGAGGGTTAGGGCCAGAGGGTTAGAAGGCCAAGAGGGTTTAGAGGCCAAGAGGGTAGAGGCAGACGGGTTTAGAGGCCAGAGGGTGTAGTAGGCCAGAGGGGAAGAAGAGGCCAGAGGGGAAGAAGAGGCATGAGGGGAAGAAGAGGCCAAGAGGGTAGAGAGAGGACAAACTACAGTATGTGGTAAGCAGGTAGCAGCGAGTATTGGGTTGAATTGCACCCAGTCTGGCTGTTTGTGTCAATATATGTGTTTGGGTGTTTTTTGAGTGTTGTAATATGAGAGACAGACAGACAAACAGACAGAGAGAGAGAGAGGAAAGTGTGTATGAACATGAGAAAAGAGAGCGCGAGAGAATGTATGTGGGGCAGGGATGGTGGTGGATTGTCACAGCTGATAGGTATTAGCGCTGATGAATATGCTAATTAACAAGTCAGTGGATCCGTACACTGGCTAAGCACAGAGACTGTAGTGACTCACTGATTAGCATTAGCCCACATTAGCCAGCATCAGCCACACATCTCATAAGTGTGGGAAGAAGATGCTCACGCTAGCTAGAGCGATCTAGGCTAAGGCCACGCATTGCGTGAGTCCATTGGATTGGTGTGTTAGCCACATTAGCCACACATCCAGTGAGCGGGTGAAGAATAGATAGTACAGCTAAGCTTGCTTCAGGGGCTGTTCCTTCATAGACTCGTGAACAGAAGAGAGATGAGGAAGAGGACAAAGAAAGGAGTGGAGAGAACTTCAAAACATGAATCATCTCTCTGAATGAGGTTGAGATGAAGCAGCAGTGTCCATAATCTTTCTTGGACTGGTGTGCATACAGTCACATTGTTAGTGTGTGTCTGTGTGAAGATGACATTTACCTAATGCGCAGTAAATCCTCTCCTCATTATAGACAATGACAATGGATTGTGGGCATGACGAGCAGCAAGACCCTGGAACTCCTGAGCTGCTGGCTGACAAACACACACACACACACATAACCACAGAACGACACACAGAACAGAGTGAAGTCGCTCTGGATAAAGAGCGTTGCTAAATGACTTAAATGTAAATGTTAAATGTAGAACCTGAAGCTGGTAAGAGTCCTGGGCTCCTGTCCAGAAGTGGAGCTCAAAGGCGTTGGTGGTTGGGTGTGGTGTATGTACTGTATGTTATGTATGTATGTATGTATGTATGTATGTATGTATTATGTATGTATGTATGTATGTATGTATGTTATGTATGTAAATGTAATGTATATGTAATGTATGTGTGTATGTATTGTATTTGTATGTATGTAATGCATGTATGCC
>NW_019944541.1:35806-69033 GCF_002910315.2 Salvelinus sp. IW2-2015 | reverse complement strand
TTAGTGGCATCCACACACAGTCACAGTTAGTGGCATCCACACACAGTCACAGTTAGTGGCATCCACACACAGTCACAGTTAGTGGCATCCACACAGTCACAGTAGCAGACACAGCCACTGTCTGACTGGCTCAGCACAGAGACAGGGACCATCCAGCACTAGCTACCAAGACCATAGCAGCTGACCAACAGTCTGGTCACCAACAGACCAATTCCAGTTTCTCTCCCTGAAGTGTGGCAGCGTGTGCCCCCGTTTACTCTCTCTCATGATTTAAAAGCATTACATCGGTATAAGACATTTGGTGAACACTACGCTCTTAACCGATGCAATACTTTTAATCCTGGCAGTCCCGAGCAAAAATGATTTTCATTGATCTGACTTTCATTGATCTGCATGTCCAGACCTTATATTTAGCATCACAATGAAGTGTTTGACCATTTTCCTTRCAGGACAACCGGGGCTGCAAGTAGAACAGAAAGTACAGAAATTGTTTGCTCAGTGGGAAATTAATATTCAACTAGTCAGTGACAACTGTGTGGAGTTAAGAGTTTGTGACAGCAACTATGTGAGCTTATAACAGTATTATAGACACTATGTCCTGGGATTTACTATAATCTTCTATGTAGAAGAACCCCTTGCAGTATTATAGACACTATGACCTGGGATTCACTATGATCTTCTATGTAGAAGAACCCCTTACAGTATTATAGACACTATGACCTGGGATTTACTATGATCTTCTATGTAGAAGAACCCCTTGCAGTATTATAGACACTATGACCTGGGATTTACTATGGTCTTCTATGTAGAAGAACTCCTTACAGTATTATAGACACTATGACCTGGGATTTACTATGGTCTTCTATGTAGAAGAACCCCTTGCCTACAGACACTTTTGTAAAAAGACCCGGCCCGCAGTTATAATTCTTTGGGATCCGCCCTTATCACACAAACACCGCTCTAGTCATCCCCCATTAATCCCACAGGACGTATGGTTTCCATCCCACAGACTAATTGGTTATCCATCCCACAGACTAATGGTTATCCATCTCACAGACTAATGGTTATCCATCCCACAGACTAATGGTTATAAATAAAATAAATAGATTAAGCAAATAGATTAAGCAACTGGTTCAACCAAGACGCCTGTATCTAAAACACACAATGCTTAAAAGGGTCTTATAGGAGTCCAAAACATGCCAGTGTTACCATGGCACTTATTTGGTTAAGATCCACGAGGAGAAGTGAATGAATTATAATGCAGTTTGTTTTAGTAAATAGTTTTGTTGTGGGGGTGAAAGTATTAGTCAGTGATAATTAGCTGTTAGACCCATGTACGGTTGGTTATACCAATCTCCAGCTAACAAAGACAAACTCCTTAATGCACCGACTGCCTCCCTCTCTCCCTCCATCCATCAAGACAGTGTTTCTACTTCCATAGAGAAAGACTGAAACCAAGAGAGAGCAGGAGAATATAGGAATAAACAAACAACTGAATGGTGGGCGGAACCAAGGCCCCAAACGACACACAGAACCACTATTTTATTTTTTTCCWCCCAGTCCAGTCCTTGTTCCAGTACATGAACCCTGATGGAATAGGGTGTCATTTGGGATGCAGCCTGGACGGGGGCCTGTATTGGCCCTAGGCTGCATCACTGATAAGGATGTTTAAGTTCGGGAGGGTTATCATCTCGGACCCTGAGATCCTTTAACACTAGAAAATGCGGGCCTCGAGGGCYGACCCCTCTTTGAGCCAATGAGCAGTCATTTTGACTCAAAAGATTCTAACAGTCTAATAAATACATTTCATTAATGCTAGCGGGAAAATAATCCTTTGGTTGTGTTTCTGAAGGTTTTGGGTAACAGAATAGGAAACAAAATGTTATTTCAAAGAACAAAATATAATTTTCATTCGTTTGTGTGACTGTAMGCTATCTGTTGCCGCGTGCTCATGTGTGGGGAAAAATATATATTTCTAAATGGAGCTCATCTCTTCAATTTTCMGAGTTATTTGGCAATGGTAAGGGTTTTGGAAACTCTGAATCTGCTCTTTCTGATAATATATAGAAATCATGTCTTACCTGCATGTGACTCTGTAGGATTTGAAAGTCACTTTTTGGCGCTCCAGGAAAGAAAAAACAAGTCCTCTTTAAAACAGCTTATAACACAAACTCTGTTTGTGATATCAGAATTCTTACACCAACGTGTGTTAAATACACGTATTTAGGAAAAGTCAAGGAGGCAGGGGGCATGACTTTAAGAATGGCAGAGATATTTTAATTTTAAATTAATATTGAGTGAAAATGACTCACTCTGCTCTTCTAGTGTTAAAAAGCCCAGTAATATAATAAGAGCCTTTGCGTGAGTGGGTAGGGAGGGAGAAAAACACAGACTGTGTTTGGTGATGCTGGTGGTTAGTGATGGAGCATGTGTGTGTGTGTGTGTGTGTGTGTGTGTGTGTGTGTGTCTTCCGCAGGAAGCACTGTAACCCTTTCCTCCATTGTTAACAGTTCAGGTTTATCCTAACACAATGGGTGAAATGACCGTTTGTTTTTCTTACTTGGGGCTGATTATGAGACCTGGAGTGGCGTGATGAAAGCCCTACACCGGGCAGTATGGTGGGAGGGAGAGGGGGAGAGAGGGAGAGATAGAGTGTGTGAAAAAGAGGGGGAGAGAGGGAGAGATAGAGTGTGTGAAAAAGAGGGGGAAAGAGGGAGAGATAGTCTGTGAGAGAGAGAGAGATCTCCTCACATCCTCCCCTGGCCCTGTGTGGAGCAGCCACATCTGCCCTCCCTCAGATAGCCACCCTCAGCCCTGAATACAAAGCCCTTCTGGGCAGAGGTGTGTGGGGTGGCCTCTGTACAGCATGGCTAGCTCCTCTGGCTCCAGCTAACAGGCTACTTAACAAGCTAGCAGACTACCGGCTCCAAGCAGGGACACACAGAGCTAAGAATAACCTATGAAAGATCTTTAGATGAACTATGCCTGATTTAAAAGATAATGCACCCAAATACTGCTAAGGTTCAAAGTGCTCAAGATTGAAGATGGTGGTGATCCCAGATATGTTATGTGTGGTAATGATCAGTCGATAACACATATCTGAGTAAGTATTTGACGGATAAGAGACGGGAAAACAGTGTGTGTGTGTGTAGTTTGCGTTTCTGCCCGTGTGTGTGTGTGTGTGTGTAGTTTGTGTTTCTGCCCGTGTTTGTTTGTTGTAGTTTGTGTTTGCCCGTGTGTGTGTGTGTGTAGTTTGTGTTCTGCCCGTGTGTGTGGTGTGTAGTTGTGTTTCTGCCCGTGTGTGTGTGTGTGTAGTTTGTGTTTCTGCCGTGTTGTGGTTGGTGTGTAGTTTGTGTTTCTGCCGTGTGTGTGTGTGTGTGTATTGTGTTTCTGCCCGTGTGTGTGGGTGTGTAATTTGTGTTTCTGCCCGTGTTGTGTGTGTGTGTGTTTGTGTGCCGTGTTGTGGTGGTAGTTGTTTTGCCCGTGTGTGTGTTGTGTAGTTTGTGTTCCTGCCCGTGTGTGTGTGTGTGTGTATTTGTGTTCTGCCCGTGGTTGTGGTGGTGTGTTAGTTTGTGTTCTGCCCGTGTGTGTGGTGTGTGTAGTTTGTGTTTCTGCCCATGTGTGTGTGGTGTGTAGTTTGTGTTTCTGCCCGTGTGTGTGTGTGTGTGAGTTTGTGTTCTGCCCGTGTGTGTGGGTGTGTAGTTTGTGTTTCTGCCCGTGTGTGTGGGTGTGTAGTCCTCCAGTAAAGTTAGGGCCTCAATGCTCAGTTCACTGGAAACAGTTCTGTCCCAGAGTTGGCATGGATGTTCCCAGTACCACGCCAGCTCGCACAACGTCCTAATATGCACTGCAGAGAGCATCTTATGGGAGCTGAGCCAGAGATCACTAGCCCTCGTTTGACGTTTTCCCACAGGAAAGAGAAAAGAAGAGACGGCCATGGCTCTTTGGTCAGCAAAGCAAGAAACCTTTCATCCAGTTTTGCCCCTTTCTAAAGTGCCATCAACTGACTGCTGGGTGGAGTAGAGTTCAACTAACTGGGAGTAGAGTTCAACTAACTGGGTGGAGTAGAGTTCAACTAACTAGGTGGAGTAGAGTTCAACTAACTGAGTAGAGTTCAACTAACTGGGTGGAGTAGAGTTCAACTACTGGGTGGAGTAGAGTTCAACTAACTGGGTGAGTAGAGTTCAACCAACTGGGTGGCGTAGAGTTCAACTAACTGGGTGGAGTAGAGTTCAACTAACTGGGTGGACTAAGAGTTCAACTAACTAGGTGGAGTAGAGTTCAACTAACTGGTGGAGTAGATTCAACTAACTGGGTGTAGTCAATCGGTGGAGTAGAGTTCAACTAACTGGGTGGACTAGAGTTCAACTAACTGGGTGAGTAGAGTTCAACTAACTGGTGGACTAGAGTTCAACTAACTGGGTGAGTAGAGTTCAACTAACTGGGTGGAGTAGAGTTCAACTAACTGGTGGACTAGAGTTCAACTAACTGGGTGAGTAGAGTTCAACAATGGTGACTAGATTCAACTAACTGGGTGAGTAGAGTTCAACTAACTGGTGGAGTAGAGTTCAACTAACTGGTGATGAGTCATAATGTGGTAGAGTTCAACTAACTGGGTGGACTAGGTTCAACTAACTGGGTGGAGTAGAGTTCAACTAACGGGTGGAGTAGAGTTCAATACTGGGTGAGAGGTTCAACTAACTGGGTGAGTAGAGTTCAACTAACTGGGTGGAGTAGAGTTCAAATAACTGGGTGGATAAAGTTCAACTAACTGGGTGGAGTAGAGTTCAACTAACTGGGTGGAGTAGAGTTCAATCTAACTGGGTGGAGTGAGTTCAAGCTAACTGGGTGGAGTAGAGTTCAACTAACTGGGTGGAGTAGAGTTCACTAACTGGTGGAGTAGAGTTCAACTAACTGGTGGTAGAGTTCAACTACTGGGTGGAGTAGAGTTCAACTAACTGGGTGATAGAGTTCACTACTGGGTGGAGTAGAGTTCAACCACTGGGTGGAGTAGAGTTCAAATAACTGGGTGAGTAAGTTCAACTAACTGGGTGGAGTAGAGTTCAACTAACTGGGTGGAGTAGAGTTCAATTAACTGGGTGGAGTAGAGTTCAACTAACTGGGTGAAGACATAACTGGGTGAGTAGAGTTCAACTAACTGGGTGGAGTAAGTCAACTAATGGGTGGATAGAGTTCAACTACTGGGTGGAGTAGAGTTCAACTAACTGGTGAGTAGAGTTCAACTAACTGGGTGGATAGAGTTCAACTAACTGGTGGAGTAGAGTTCAACTAACTAAGTGGAGTAGAGTTCAACTAACTGGGTGGAGAGAGTTCAACTAACTGGGTGGATAAAGTTCAACTAATGGGTGGAGTAGAGTTCAAAACTGGGTGAATACGTTCAACTAACTGGGTAGAATAAAGTTCAACTAACTGGGTGTGAACTCACTGGGTGGAGTAAGTTCAACTAACTGGGTGGAGTAGGGTGGAACTCACTGGGTGGAAACTCACTGGGTGGAGTAGAGTTCAACTAACTGGTGGAGTAGGGTGGAACTCACTGGGTGGAGTAGAGTTCAACTCACTGGGTGGAATAGGGTGGAACTCACTGGGTGAGGTAGAGTTCAACTCACTGGGTGGAGTAAGTTCAACTAACTAGGTGGAGTAGAGTTCAACTAACTAGGTGGAGTAGAGTTCACTAACTGGGCTGAGTAGGTTCAACTCACAGTGAGTAGAGTTCACTAACTGGGTGAATAAAGTTCAACTAACTGGGTGGACTAGAGTTCAACTAACTGGTGATAGAGTCAACTAACTGGGTGGAGTAGAGTTCAACTAACTGGGTGGACTAGAGTTCAACTAACTGGGTGGAGTAGAGTTTCAACTAACTGGGTGGAGTAGAGTTCACTAACTGGGACTAGATCAATAACTGGGTGAGTAGAGTCAACTAACGTGAGAGTAGAAGTTCAATAACGGGTGGATAGATTCACTAACTGGTGGAAAGTTCAACAACTGGGTGAATAACAGTTCAACTAACTGGGTGGAGTAGAGTTCAACTAACTGGTGGAGTAGAGTTCAACTAACTGGTGAATAAAGTTCAACTAACTGGATGGAACTCACTGGGTGGAATAGAGTTCAACTGGTGGAGTAGAGTTCAACTAACTGGGTGGAAAGAGTTCAACTGGGTGGAATAGAGTTACTGGGTGGAGTAGAGTTCACAACTGGGTGGGAGTAGAGTTCAACTAACTGGGTGGAGTAGAGTTCAACCAACTGGGTGGAGTAGAGTTCAACTAACTGGGTGGAGTAGAGTTCAACTAACTGGGTGGAGTAGAGTTCACCACTGGGTGGAGTAGAGTTCAACTAACTGGGTGGAGTAGAGTTCACTAACTGGTGGAATAAAGTTCAACTAACTGGGTGGAATAAAGTTACACTGGGTGGAGTAGAGTTCAACTAACTGGGTAGAATAAAGTTCAACTAACTGGATGGAACTCACTGGTGGAATGAGTTCAACTGGGTGGAGTAGAGTTCCAAACTAACTGGGTGGAATAGAGTTCAACTGGGTGGAGTAGAGTTCAACCAACTGGGTGGAGTAGAGTTCAACTAAACTGGTGGAGTAGAGTTCAACTAACTGGGTGGAGTGAGTCAACTAACTGGGTGGATAGTTCACTAATGGGTAACGTGAGTCACTAACTGGGTGGATAGAGTATCACCGGTGAGTAGATTCAACTAACTGGGTGAGTAGAGTTCAACTACTGGGTGGAGCTAAGTTCAACTAACTGGGTGGAGAGAGTTCAACTAACTGGGTGGAGTAGAGTTCAAACCACTGGGTGGAGTAGAGTCAACTAACTAAGTGGAGTAGAGTTCAACTAACTGGGTGGAGTAGAGTTCAACTAACGGGTGGAATAAAGTTCAACTAACTGGTGGAGTAGAGTTCAATAACTGGTGGAATAAGTTCAACTAACTGGGTAGAATAAAGTTCAACTAACTGGGTGGAACTCACTGGTGGAGTAGAGTTCAACTAACTGGGTGGAGTAGGGTGGAACTCACTGGGTGGAGTAGAGTTCAACTAACTGGGTGGAATAGGGTGGAACTCACTGGGTGGAATAGGGTGGAACTCACTGGGTGGAGTAGAGTTCAACTCACTGGGTGGATAGAGTTCAACTAACTAGGTGGAGTAGAGTTCAACTAACTAAGTGGAGTAGAGTTAATTAACTGGGTGGAGTAGAGTTCAACTAACTAGGTGGAGTAGAGTTCAACTAACTGGGTGGAGTAGAGTTCAACTAACTGGTGGAGTAGAGTTCAACTAACTGGGTGGAGTCAGAGTTCAACTAACTGGGTGGAGTAGAGTTCAACCAACTGGGTGGAGTAGAGTTCAACCAACTGGGTGGAGTAGAGTTCAACAACTGGGTGGAGTAGAGTCAACTCTGAGTGGAGTAGAGTTCAACTAACTAAGTGGAGTAGAGTTCACTAACTGGGTGGAATAAAGTTAAACTAACTGGGTGGAGTAGAGTTCAACTAACTGGGTGGAATAAAGTTCAACTAACTGGGTGAGTAGAGTTCAACTAACTGGGTGGAAGTAGATTCAACTAACTGGGTAGATAAGTTCAACTAACTGGATGACTCAGCTGGGTGGAATAGAGTTCAACTGGGTGGAGTAGAGTTCAACTAACTGGGTGGAATAGAGTTCAACTGGGTGGAATAGAGTTCTACTGGGTGGAGTAGAGTTCAACCAACTGGGTGGAGTAGAGTTCAACTCTGGGTGGAGTAGAGTTCAACACTGGGGGAGTAGAGTTCAACTAACTGGGTGGAGTAGAGTTCAACTAACTGGTGGAGTAGAGTTCAACTAACTGGGTGAGTAGAGTTCAACCAACTGGGTGGAGTAGAGTTCAACTAACTGGGTGGAGTAGAGTTCAACTAACTGGGTGGAATAAAGTTCATAACTGGTGGAATAAGTTCAACTAACTGGTGGAATTAAAGTTCAACTAACTGGGTGGAGTAGAGTTCAACTAACTGGGTAGAAATAAAGTTCAACTAACTGGATGGAACTCACTGGTGGAATAGAGTTCAACTGGGTGGAGTAGAGTTCAACTAACTGGGTGGAATAGTAGTTCAACTGGGTGGAGTAGAGTTCAACCAACTGGGTGGAGTAGGTTCAACCAACTGGGTGGAGTAGAGTTCAACCAACTGGGTGAGTAGAGTTCAACCACTGGGTGGAGTAGATTCAACCAACTGGTGGAGTAGAGTTCAACTAACTGGGTGGAGTAGAGTTCAACTAACTGGGTGGAGTAGAGTTCAACTAACTGGGTGGAGTAGAGTTCCACTAACTGGTGGAGTAGAGTTCAACTAACTAAGTGGAGTAGAGTTCAACTAACTGGGTGGAATAAGTTCAACTAACTGGGTGGATAAAGTTCAACTAACGGGTGGAGTAGTTCAACTAACTGGGTGGAATAAAGTTCAACTAACTGGGTGGAATAAAGTTCAACTAACTGGGTGGAATAAAGTTCAACTAACTGGGGTGAGTAGGTCAACTATGGGTGGAGTAGAGTTCAACTAACTGGGTAGAATAAAGTTCAACTAACTGGATGGAACTCACTGGGTGGAATAGAGTTCAACTGGGTGGAGTAGAGTTCAACTAACTGGGTGGAATAGAGTTCAACTGGGTGGAATAGAGTTCTACTGGGTGGAGTAGAGTTCAACCAACTGGGTGGAGTAGAGTTCAACTAACTGGGTGGAGTAGAGTTCAACCAACTGGGTGGGTAGAGTTCAACTAACTGGGTGGAGTAGAGTTCAACTAACTGGGGGAGTAGAGTTCAACTCACTGGTGGAGTAGAGTTCAACTAACTGGGTGAGTAGAGTTCAACTAACTGGGTGGAATAAAGTCACTACTGGGTGGAAAGTTCATAACTGGGTGAATAAAGTTCAACTAACTGGGTAGAATAAGTTCAACTGGGGGAGTAGAGTTCAACTAACTGGGTGAATAGAGTTCAACTGGGTGGAGTAGAGTTCAATAACTGGTGGAGTAGAGTTCAACTAACTGGGTGAGTAGAGTTCAACCAACTGGTGGAGTAGAGTTCAACTAACTGGGGTGAGTAGAGTTCAACTAACTGGTGGAGTAGAGTTCAACCAACTGGGTGGAGTAGAGTTCAACAACTGGGTGGAGTAGAGTTCAACTAACTGGGTGGAGTAGAGTTCAACTAACTGGGTGGAGTAGAGTTCAACTAACTGGGTGGAATAAAGTTAACTAACTGGGTGGAATAAAGTTCAACTAACTGGGTGGAATAAAGTCAACTACTGAGTGTTCAACTAACTGGGTGGAGTAGTTCAACTAACTGGTGAGTAGAGTCAACTAACTGGGTGGAGTAGAGTTCAACTACTGGGTGGAATAAAGTTCAACTAACTGGGTGGAATAAAGTTCAACTAACTGGGTGGAATAAAGTTCAACTAACTGGGTGGAGTAGAGTTCAACTAACTGGGTAGAATAAAGTTCAACTAACTGGATGGAACTCACTGGGTGGAATAGAGTTCAACTGGGTGGAGTAGAGTTCAACTAACTGGGTGGAATAGAGTTCAACTGGGTGGAGTAGAGTTCAACCAACTGGGTGGAGTAGAGTTCAACTAACTGACACCTGGATTGAACTACTGTAAAATATTGAACTGCCTCAAAAGAAGGACACTTGAATTGTCTTTTAAATACACAACAATATTAGTGAACCCATGTGGGGTAAACCTGAAAGCAGGGTCAATGGTTTTTATTTGACCTTTATTTAACTYGGCAAGTCAGTTAAGAACACATTCTTATTTTCAATGACYGCCTAGAAACAGTAGGTTAACTGCCTTGCTCAGGGGCAGAACGACAGATTTTTACRTTGTCAGCTCGGGGATTCGATCTTGCAACCTTTCGGTTACTAGTCCAACGCTCTAACCACTAGGCTACCTGCCGCCCCCGTACAATTACTCAAGGTATAGTTTCAGAATTACAACACGGAGTGGTTTGAAAAAATAACAGCATCTTTGAAAGTACAGTAGCAGGAAAACCAATCAACATTTGGCAAGGCTTCCAAGAGTGAGAGAATTGAGATGCCTGACCGAACACATCTACTGTACATGAACCTATTCCTTTACACATCAAACACACTGGCATACAAACCACCCACACACACAAATCCATCCCCAAAGGGCAGAAGCGTCAGGCGGAGAGTCATGTGAACTTAATAGAAACGGTGAACAACGTGTGACGACTCTGGCAGAAACTCTGTTATTACCAGAAGACAATATCACTAACAATCCAAAAACAGCATATGGCCAATACGGCTATTGTTTCAATTCTAGGCCTGAACTTATTTAGTCGACTGGTTTGGTCGACTGATATTTCTTTAGATGAGCAATAAAGCATTTTAATTAAAATATTTAATAACAAAGCGATCCTTAAATAATTAGCAAAACATTCAATAAACCATTCAATTTCCGGAAATTGCATTCAGGAATGAATGCGACTGTTTCTAGTCTTTGCTTTAATAAAGGCTTTACAATGTATTTTTTTTAAATGTTACAGACTCTGGTTTGCTTTTAATTTATTTAGTGTTGTTTAAACTGTTCCAAACAGTCAGAAAAAGTTGATTGTAATCTAACAGCATCTGTTTGGAAACATAACATGCAGGCAGAGCTTGTTCCTTACCTTCATCTCCAGTATTTAACAACTAGTCACATTTATTKCACACATCTGACTTCCTCTTTACTTCCTGAGAAACCAGTACACATTCCCCCGTTTKGAGTTTGTCACGTCCTCTGCATCCATTTTGCTGTCACGTGTTAGTTTTCGGAGTTTGTTATAGCCAATTTATTGATGTGATTATGATATGCTATAGGTCAGGCCCTGTCGGTCACAGCATGCGATGCATACATGTGTCACGTAAAGAAAGCAAGGGTTGAGGGAATAGGGAATGTTTTAACCTAAACAATTTAGCGATTTCAGTAACAGAACTTTTCAGTCAGAAATGGCTGTAATTTTTATTTATATATTTTACCCTTATTTTACCAGGTAGGTTGACTGAGAGCACGTTCTCATTTACAGCAACGACCTGGAGAACAGTTACAGGGGAGAGGATAAATGAGCCAATTGTAGACTGGGGATGATTAGGTGACCATGATGGTATGAGGGCCAGATTGGGAATTTAGCCAGGACACCAGGGTTAACACCCCTACTCTTACGATAAGTGCCATGGGATCTTTAGTGATCACCGAGAGTCTGGACACCCTTTTAACATCCCATCTGAAAGACAGCCCCTTACACAGGGCAATGTCCCCAATCACTGCCCTGGGGCATTGGGATATTTTTTTAGACCAAAGGAAAGAGTGCCTCTTACTGGCCCTCCAACACCACTTCCAGCAGCATCTGGTCTCCCATCCAGGACCAACCCTGCTTAGCTTCAGAGGCAAGCCAGCAGTGGGATGCAGGGTGGTATGCTGCTGGCATTATGTTGCAGCTTCAGCAACACGTACAGCGCGATTCACACTGTTGATTTTCCTTTGGTGGTCACTGCAGCATGGAGGAGAGAGAGACAGCAGATGCTAGTCCCCCAGTCACTCACTGCCATTTTTTTTAAACACAGTCTGAGCTCGGCATGTTTTAAAATTTCAACCAATCAATTGGTCGAAATAACAGACGACTCTCAGTCTACCAAGATGTATTTTTAGTCGGCCCTATTCAATACACACTCAGTGGTAAATTAAGAACATAACTAGTTCTATTGTGTATTCTGTCTTCAATAAAACATTGACAACATGGAGGAACACTGAATGTATTGCACTGTYCCCTTTGACAGCATTGCCGTGAAGACGTACGTCTCCAAAAGCATTTACACTTTAGACAGTTTGACAACAGTTTGTGATTTGAATACGAAAAGTGACAATTCAATCAAATATATACAGTAAGTAAAACATGCATAAAAGACTACGTACAGCTTTGAAATATTTTTAAATAAATACATTTTAATAGTCACACCGTAACTGCTCAAAGACTAAATAAATTCAGATAGGCCTGCTGTACAGGCAACTCTGAAAGCCCTCGATGGAGCCTGTACTCAGAACACTGGATTCATTGCAGAGGCAGCCTAGGAACACAGCAGTCTAACTCAATGTCTGGCCACACCTTCATCACTGCAACATTCCTAACAGGAAAACATCCATAAAAAAAAGTAATCAACCTGAATCACACTTTCTTTTTCTTGACATCTCTCATTCTGTCTCTTTCTTCTTCAAATATACAAAATCCAATAAATATTCAACTTTGGTCCACTAGGAAAATAAAGCCACTGTGTCCGTTGTATATTTGCTCCCAAATGTCAGAGTACTAAAGAGATAAAAGTGACAAGAAGCCAAAACASGTGAAAAAGTCTAATAAATATCCAGTAACATTTGTTTAAAAACACTTGAGCACTACATAGGGTACCATTTGGAACCGCCTGGTCTGAACCAGCCTGTTTTATACTGTAGTGTTGTGGGCCCGGCTGGAAAAGTGAAATGTCTTGAAGCATCTGGGTCTGGACATACAGTGGTACTGTTTAACGTCCCACATTACCTCATGTGTGTGTGGCACAGTATTACTGCGGCCATAATGTTTATCTTAGGGCTCTCTCTCACTCCAAAGCTGRTATTCTGCTCTTTCTCCCTCTCTTTTCCCCCCTGGCTTTCTGTGATGTAATGAGCAGGAGGAGAAAGGTGGAGTGTGGCCGACAGACGGACAAGARGTTTACGACACCCAGCCAGAGGCAGATGTTCCTCAGCTAACAGCAGCTCACAGCATTCTCAGTACTCACAATCAACATTCACTGTCATTAACGTTAAGACTGAGATGTGAGGTTGATTTAATGATTCCCAACCCTTCCTGTGCTCCAGCCCCATCGGTATAGCAGCAGATASTCCTAGACTAGAACAGATCACATATGTGGGGCAAAACTTTGGAGATGATCAACTATTCTGGAGCTTAATCACTTCTCTATAACCTTCTGCTTTGACCCAACGACCACATTCTCCTCATAAGTGAAGTGGAATGTAGTTTGGTTACAGAGCCAGACAGGCTCTGATGATGAGGAAGTTTGTCGAAACAAGAGTCATCCAGTCAATGATTACACTGATCCCTCAGTAGTAAACTAGTTCAACTGGGACTACTAATTAAAGTCCGACCAATGTTTTTTTGGGGATCCGATACGATTCGGATTTTTGGGGTGACAAAACTTACTGATATATCTGCCGATATACTCTTTTCCACACTGAATTCTCATAAATTGCCGTCCAAGAAATACACTTCAAATMATGATTTCTTACACTGTGAAATGAATAACACTTCATGGGAACAGCCGCAATCATCCATCATTTTTTCCCATCCTATTCATTGAACATTGTTTATCGGTGGAATTATCAGCATATACAGTGTTAAAAGGCCAACATCAGCCAATAATATCGGTGAACCGATATATCGGTCAGGCTCTACTAATAATCRTGGTGTTTGAACAGCTAAACAAAGTCAGCTGTCCTCCCTTTCTCTGCCTCAGAACAACCCAGATGTAAATAAATGATGTAGACCTACTTGCTTCTCTTCAGAGTTTGAGGTTGTTGCACCCCTCAGCGCACAATGTTGTAAATAATCTGTTTCCGTAAAAACCACAAGGGCAAACATTTAAATAAGTTGTTATTGACAGCTCCACTCAGCTAGGCATAAGAAAGCAGCAATCAAGTGTTTCTCCGTTTTTTTAAAGGCCCAATGCAGCTGTTTTTAAATTAACATCAAATCAWTTCTGGGTAACAATTAAGTACCTTACTGTAATAGTTGTAGATTATAAATGCCGCAGCCTGCCTGGTGCTCAACCTTGCTATGTTCTCCTTGTAACCCCGCTCACTCTACTTGCATCCAGTCGAAGCTCACATAATCTTCAAGACCCTGGTACTTGCCTACGGAGGAGCAAGGGGAACTGCCCCTCCCTACCTTCAGGCTATGTTCAAACCCTACACCCCATCCCGAGCACTCCGTCCTGCCACCTCTGGTCTCTTGGCTCTCCCACCCCAACGGGAGGGAAGTTCCCGCTCAACTCAGTCAAAGCTCTTGTCTGTCCTGGCACCCCAATGGTGGAACCAGCTTCCCCCTGAAGTCAGGACAGCCCATCTTTCTGAAACGTCTGAAACCCCACCTCTTTGAAGAGCATCTTAAATAACTCTCACAGTGTCTCACTGGCACTGACTTTGCTGATAGCTACTTTGTTGAGGGGAAATGTACTTGATACGACTGTGATGTGTTGTTGTCTCACCTAGCTGTCTTAAGATGAATCCGCTAATTGTAATTCGCTCTTGATAAGTGCGCCTGCTAAATTACTKAACTGTAAATGTAACAGGAAAAACTTAATTTTGACTGCATTGGACCTTTAAATAACGTGAGTCCTTTTTTGCATTCTATACATTGTAGTAATAGCACAAATACAAATAGTTTCARAAACTGCTAGGAAGATAAGAGWCCCAGAAAAAAACCTCCCCTAAAACAACATGTGTTCTTACAGTTTGTATTTTTGGCAAGTACTGTCAGAAGGGAGGTCTTCAGTCACCCCAACTCTCACACGCTGAAACAACGTAGCCATACCGCCGTCATCTTTATCAGGAGTCAAAGGTTAGGGTAACTCCACATCCCACCTCTCTCATGGCTGGGGCTGAGCCTTGGCTGTACTTCCCAAGCGGGTCTCACAGCTCTCAGGCCCTGGAGACGATCCCGTCAGTGGCAGCTGTGGCCAGGGACGCAACCCTCCAACAAACCTTCAACTGTGGAGAAACAGCAGCATCTGCAGCAACACAACTCCCTGTGAAGCCTGTTCCCTTTAGCTCAGCATCAGTATGGGACATGCTTAGTGCTATAACAACACGATACTCTGACTCAACCGCCACAYGGCTCCCTGGGAGATCCTAGACATGGCATGTGGAGCGTGTGCAGATGGGCCCCTGTCCATACCCTGGTGAGGGGCTGAAGGACTTCTTACTGTCCACGCGCTGCACACAGAACYAACAGAGGCGTTTTAAACCCTTCCTGAAGGCACTGTTGGACAGACTATAGATCAGACAGTTAAAGAAGCTGTTGCTGATAGCCAGCCAGGTGGTGATGAACGAGGCGGCAGGGTGACTGTAGATCCCAGCGCTCTCCAGCAGGAAATACAGGATATAGGGAAGCCAGAGGAGGTAGAAGACGCTGGTGATGCGGAACAGCACCATGGCGTAGCGTTTGTCCGTGCACGCCGGCGCATGCTGTGGCTGGCCATCCTGTCCCAGAGAGCCTTCCTGTGGGCCGAAGCGGGCGCGGCGCTCGCTGATCTCCCTCGTATGCTGCCGGCAGATCCGGAAGATGTTGACATAGGTGAAGCAMACCGTCATGGCGGCAGGCGCGTAGAGCAGCGCCACAATGAACGATGTGAAGAGTGGCCTCGTCTCCCACTCCACCGCGCACCACTCCACCACGTCGCCGTGGTAGCCGGGCTTCCCCCAGCCGAAGAAGGAGGGCAGGAAGACAAGGGCGGAGTAGACCCAGATGAGGAGGATGCACCCGCGGATCCGGCACGGCGTCGCCAAGGTAGCGTACGACAGAGGCCGTGTTATCGCCATGTAGCGGTCCACGCTAACACACGCCAGTGACGCCATGGAAACGCTCTTCAACACGGAAACCATGTAACCAAACACCTTACAGGTGAGCTCCTCGTCCAMGCCTTTCAGGTGGTGGAGGAGGGACAGGGAGGGGATGAGGCAGCTGACACCCACCAACAGGTCTGCGTAGGCCATGGTCTGGATGAAGGCACTGGTTGTGTGGTGGTGGAGAAGAGGAGCACAGTGGAACACAAAGATCACCACCAGGTTGCCAGAGATGATGAGGACGGTAAGCAGCAGGATGATGGCTACCTCCAGTAGACAGGTGCTTAAGATCTGGCTGTAGCCCACGTCCAGGAGGCAGAAAGGAGGGCCGCTCAGGTTGAGGAGCTCCAGCTCCAGCAGGTCCAGGGAAGAGTTCAGCATTTTGCAGCCAGAGAGCCTTCTGAAAGCTCCTGGTCTGAAACCAGATCAACCGGCAGAGGGCAGGAGGCTCCAGAAAGATCCTTGACTGGTCTGATCCTAGACTCAGAGACAGGGGGCTTGGCAGGGGCTGGTCCGTAGCTAGTCTTGGTCCTAGTCCTGGTCCTAGTCCTGGTCCTAGCTCAGCAGCAGATCAGGCTGGTGGCCGAGAGAGAGGAGCCGTGTACCCTCTGCCATGTCAGCAGCAACGTGAAGACTAGCCCTCGTCCACGACCAGGGAGTCCCCCAGGGCATCCCTCACTGTGCAGACACAGACGGTTCTCAATCATACAGACGCACACAGATAGAGGACAAATACACTGGCAGCCTATCCTTCTACTCCTCTGGTTCTGTCCTTAGAAAAGACATAGACAACACGTGCTGCACTGTGTGCCTGCCCTGCAAGAGTAGCAGGGAAAATATAGAAAACTGTCAACAAGTTTGATCGTCTTGGCTTACAGGAATTCCTGTATGTCTCTAAAAAATGCAGTCACAAATTCTCAAATATTCCAGGTGATATAGAGTTCGATGTTTCCAGAGACTTTGTGTCCTCTCCAAACACGGAAAGATCAGGCAGATTGCGTCCAAAGAGCAGAAACCGCCCAGTAATTTCTTCACAGCAACTTCAGCAGAAATGATCCTCCACGAATGTCTCAGGCACTCCCGGTCTCCCTCACGCAGGGAAAGGGGAGTATAAATGTAAATGAATGAGGAAGAAGGCGCAGCCTCAAGGAGGTGATTGGCATTTCAAACAGAGAGTCTGGGTCTACTCAGAAAGGCAGCAGCGTGTGGATTGGAAATGAGAGAGCAGGCATACCGATGCAYCGACCCCAACCTCTCTCTCTGTCCCTTTCCCTTGCTCTCCTCTTCTGTGGAGCGGATTCAGTCTTGTTTCTCTCACGCTCTGCTCTCTCTAACTACCTCTCTCTCTCTCTCTCTGCAGCAGGCAGGGCAGAGACACTCCTCCCCCTGGCTCCAGCCAGTAAGCAGCTGTGGGTACACAAGTCTCACTCGTTCATCCCATGACTGACTGGCTGGCTGGCTGCACACAGCATACCCCTGCCTCCACTATCTAACTCCCACACACACCACCTCTCTCTCATATACACACACCGTCTTATCTAGAAACACCTGGTGCATTATGGTCATACCAGTCCCATGTTAAAAAGGCCCTTTCTCCCTATCTCTCTTCTTGTTAGATACCTTTAGGATGTATATAACCACATTTGGATTCTAGCGGTTTTGATAGCATATGTTTCTGTCTGCAGCCATATAGGTTTTAATATTGGGTCATTTGTGCACTCCTATAATACAAACAACGTCCTCGCTCTCCCAAATACCATGGTTGGAGTTTCACTTCCATTTTTATGAAGTTAATCAGGAAGTTAACCGAAACTCCAATCCCAATTGTTCCTCATTGCTTGACTGACACACATAGTACCTCGCTAGSTCTAAGCGAACTCTCTCAGATTCACACATTTTCGCATTGTTGAAATGACATCAGTGGATGTTATCTGTGCCTTTTGTCCTTGGTCTCACCTAGTTGATGCTAAATCAAATAAATACTCATGTGTTTTTTGGAACTTAGCTATATGTACTGTGTATTGTTATATTAATTGTCTTAGCAGCCAGGACAGGGCTTTCCTATCACAAACTGTATTGTGGGAGATCCTGACTTTATAAGATTTAGTGAAAAACCATAACAAGACATGAGCAGGGCATTGGGAGTACACTGTATTTTAGCATATCTGTCTTTTCAAACGTTATTGTCTATCTTGTGAAGGAATTTGTATTTTTCTTAAACTTTTACCYCAAACAGCACAGAAACAGTCAAACGACACGTTTGCAGTCATTGAATGTGCTCCCAGTAAAAGCCTGTGAGGCTGTGGGCGCTGGCCAACATTAGCAGGTCAGCCTGAACTAGCACCTCCCACTAACATGCAGCATATCAATAAAACAATACCACATTGACATTTAAGACCATACTTCCAGAGTTTACAACATGTTTAAGAATGGCTTATGTGATTTGTATTAATATATAGCTAGTGTCCCTCAGGGGACTCACTGTGCGAGATGAGTGTGTTTACATGCACTCTTTTCCTCAAGGCCCTTCATTGAAGTGTGTGTGTGTGTGTGTGTGTGTGTATGTGTGTGTGTGTGTGTGTGTGTGATCTCTTATACACCTGCTTCTCATTAGGCTGCATCGCCAGATGCTTTTCCTTCATTTAGCTTCTGCTCTGAGGACCACAGCGTGTCTTCTGCTCTGAGGACCACAGCGCGTCTTCTGCTCTGAGGACCACAGCGCGTCTTCTGCTCTGAGGACCACAGCGCGTCTTCTGCTCTGAGGACCACAGCGCGTTCTGCTCTGAGGACCACAGCGCGTCGTTCTGCTCTGAGGACCACAGCGCGTCTTCTGCTCTGAGGACCACAGCGGCTCTTCTGCTCTGAGGACCACAGCGCGTCTTCTGCTCTGAGGACCACAGCGGTCTTCTGCTCTGAGGACCACAGCCCGTTCTTCTGCTCTGAGGACCACAGCGCGTCTTCTGCTCTGAGGACCACAGCGTGTCTTCTGCTCTGAGGACCACAGCGCGTCTTCTGCTCTGAGGACCACAGCCGTGTCTTCTGCTCTGAGGACCACACGCGTCTTCTGCTCTGAGGACCCAAAGCGTGTCTTCTGCTCTGAGGACCACAGCGCGTGTCTTCTCTCTGAGGACCACAGTGCGTCTTCTGCTCTGAGGACCACAGCGCGTCTTCTGCTCTGGGAGACCACAGCGTGTCTTCTGCTCTGAGGACAACAGCAGGGCGTCTTCTGCTCTGAGGACCAAGCGCGCTCTTCTGTCTGAGACCACAGCGGCGTCTGAACTGAAGACGCTCATCACAACACAGTCCAGTCATACTTCCCACAGATGTAGGCCGATGACGGCCGAAAACCGTCACAATTAAAAACGTCAAGTTTTGAATTGCGAGTTGTGCTTCTTAAGCGCATTTATTTTTGGTTGCACCTTTTTCTCAAGTTGTTGAGCACATTCCTCTTCTCTCCAATGACAACCCTTCCTCACGTAAAAAACAATGAATAATGAAGATGAAAGAGTTGTCATGGTCAGACTGAGGGAGCATGACTTAGATGTTGCCTACTGTCTGTCCCACAATGACTGACTGCATTGTCTTTGAGTTTCTTCCCAGACACATCACTGTCTGTCTCTCCGCGTCCGTCCATCTCTACCGCAGTGTGTCTGTCACGGCCGGATGCTTTGTTAGTTCTGCAGTGTCTCATCAGGCCTCGTGGCAGAGAGATGGATGTAGCGTGATGAAGCTACACCACCTGCTGACCCAGTCGGACACGCACCTCTCTGCTTTGCTCTGCACCACCAGAGTCGGACACGCACCTCTCTGCTCTGCACCACCAGAGTCGGACACGCACCTCTCTGCTCTGCTCTGCACCACCAGAGTCGGACACGCACCTCTCTGCTCTGCACCACACAGAGTCGACACGCACCTCTCTCCTCTGCTCTGCACCACCAGAGTCGGACACGCACCTCTCTCTCTGCTCGCACCACCAGAGTCGGACACGCACCTCTCTCCTCTGCTCTGCACCACACAGAGTCGGACACGCACCTCTCTCCTCTGCACCACCAGAGTCAGACATGCACCCTCTGCTCTGCACCACCGAGCGGACCGACCTCTCTGCTCTGCACACCAGAGTCAGACAGCCACCTCTCTGCTCTGCACCACCAGAGTCGACACGCACCTCTCTGCTCTGCACCACCAGAGGCTAAATATAGAGGCTATATTTATAATATACAAGACAACACTGGGCTCATCCATTATGAATGAATGGAAAAGAATGAATGAATGGAAGAAATGAATGAATGAATGAATGAGAGAGAGAGATATGGATAGAGATGGAAGAGAGAGATGAGAGGGATGATGGGAGGAAGAGAGAGAGAGATGACGCGAGAGACAGAGAGAGAGAACTGTAGCACGACAAGGGGCACTGTAGCACAACAGCGACCGGGGCACTGTTGAACGAACAGGGGGGCACTGTAGCACGACAGGGGCACTGTAGCACGACAGGTGACAGGGACACTGTAGCACAACAGGGGCACAGTAGCACGACAGGTGACAGGGACACTGTAGCACAACAGGGACACTGTAGCACAACAGGGGCACTGTAGCACAACAGGGGCACTGTAGCACAACAGGGGCACTGTAGCACAACAGGCTAGTGCTAGCTAGGTTCAGATACAGATGGCACAACCAGCTAGGTAAGTCTACCGGTCTACTAAATGACCCTCACTCAGTTAGCATGTTGTCTAATGCCAAATACATTTAACAATCCACAATAATTAATACATCTGAATTAAGTCACACACACATAAACATGCAGCTAATTTCAACAGCTAAAAAGCAACCTGCCCAGCTAGGTTAATCCTGAGCATGTTGTAAACAAATCAAAACCATATCYACAGAGACTCAGCTGACTTTGACATGATCAACTGGCTTTGTATGATAATACATAACAGACTTAATAACAACAACAAAGGAACCCAAGTTCCACAACCCTGCAGGTAGAAAACCTCTTAAATTCTTGGAAGAATTGGAGGGTTGACTCTGACAGAATGATGCTTCAGGATAGTGACGGACTCCCGGTCTTAACGTTCTGTGGTGTGGTGGGCCTGGGGCAAACACACACACACAGACAGATATTTTTTTTAAAGGGTGTGTCCTGTGGGCCTGGAGCAGACACAAACACAGACAAACACAGAAAGACAGACCGACAGGAGAGTCTGAGAGAACAGGCAGGTCATTGTGGGAGCGTTTGTTTTCCCTAACAGCGTGGGGTGAGGTGACGTGCGTGGGGCCAGGGCCTCAGCAGCGGCACTGTGTCTGACCTCTATGGTGTCTGACCTCTATGGTCTCTGTTTATGGACAGAAGGACTGGGACACATCTGGAGGCAGTATGGATATATGGGCTGGGTGGGGGGAGGGGGCTGTGTGTGGTAGTGCGGTGAAATGGGTGCTTGCGTAGCCAACTGCCATCCAACCAGCACACGGCCACGGGCTTTATAACGAGAGAGAACGTACGCCAGTAGAACCCCCTCCCAGTCCACCGTAACCAAATAACACAGCAGACAAGCATGTGGACAGCACCAGACACCAACAGGACGAGGAAGAGGAGGCTGTGGACAAAGAGGAGGAAGACGATGTATTGGAGGAAGAGGAGGAGGTGGTGGAGGATGATGAGGAGGTAGAGGAGGAGGAAGAAGAGGTGTCAGCCACAGGTTAAGACATGGGTTCTGTTTGGTCTGAAAAACAGTGAATGTATCATAACATAGAAAACTTCTAGAATCTCTGTGGAAATACCCTCAGGTTCAGCCATTCTGTACAACAGCAGCACCATGAGAGAACATCCTGTTTCTGTCATGGAGGATCTCGTGTCATCAAGCCCCAAATCTGGCGAGGAGGAAAAGGAAAAGGATGATGATAAAGCTGATTGGGGAAACTGCTGTAGGGGATAGCCCTTAGTGCCCAGCCAAACACAGAGGTTTCTAGACGTGCGTCAGACACAGTGTATACTGTTAGACTTGGAAAGTGTGATGCTGATTCATTGGAGGTCAGTGCCGTTTAAGATGGAGGACGAAGTTTTGTTTTATGAGCATGTCCTTATTTCTATTACAGCATATTGGATGTCTGTCATTCATATTACATTCACCCAGTTCAATGTAACAGTAATAGGTTTAGGCTACTACATGATACTGAAATGTTCCCTGTACTCATCATGAGGTTGTTACAACCAGRCTATGAATGACAGGTGAAAATGTAGGTTCACAGGTCGAGAGACATTAGTAATAGTAATAAAGGTGACAGACAGTGACACATTCAATACCGCTTTGCACACTCCTGACTGCATCTAGCTGATCTAGGGTGTAATCATTAATCCAACAGTTGCAAGCGAGAGTTTCTATTGGACAAATTCAGATATGTATATCCTCATTTCGTTTAAGAAACGTTTTTCAACAGAAATCGGCGGAATGAATACACCACTGATCACAAACACACTTCACTTTCATAGCAGCCACATACAAACAGCATGATACCTTTGATCGTTATATAATGACTTCTTGCATCTACACACTCTCCTCCACTCACCTTTTCCCTTCGCTTGTGSACTTCAGTGCACAACACATCAGCTGTCTGTGACCAGGCAAAAAAAAAACTTTAAGCCAAACCTTCATACCGCTAACTGCTATCATTGTCAACATATTAACGTTATAGTCAACATAGCTACTGGAACGAACGCGTTAGTAAACTCGCTACAATCATGCAGTACAGTGTACAGTCAGCAGCAAGCAATTACACCGGCTGACCCCTGTGGTAATACATTAATAAAACCAAAAGCTTAACTTGACTAGAAGAGTTCCATTGTTGGATAGCCATCTAGCTAACATAGTATCCCTCTCTGTTTCAGTAGGCTAAACTAGCTACCTGCATATGCTAGCTAAGTAAGTGAAAAAAATACAACGAAATCTCTCTCTCCTCCATTTTTGAAGAAATGAATTTGTTCAAAACTGTTCAACTATTGTCTTTCGRTCTGAGTCGACTACTCACCACATTTTATGCACTGCAGTGCTAACTAGCTGTAGGGTGGACGACAAGAGCTCTGATAGGTTGGAGGACGTCCTCTGGAAGTTGRCGTAATTACTGTGTAAYTCTATAGAAGGGTGTGAGAACCATGAGCCTCCTAGGTTTTATATTGAAGTCAATGTACCCAGAGGAGGACGGAAGCTATTATTTGGTGTCATGTGAATATATTTAATATAGTTTTATTTAAAAAGGATAACTTTAATGTTTCACAATTGTATTTTTAAGAAGTTCACTGAGGAGGATGGTCCTCCCCTTCCTCCTCCTCGGAGCCTCCACTGAGCTACTAAATGCAATGTAAATTCTATTGCTATATGTAGCTATCTATCCAGTGCAGTTGGGGCAGCGGTCAGTTGTGAGTGAATGTATCAATATCCTCTATGTTGTTAGTGTATGCAGAATGATGGACCGACTGGTTTAAAGGTGTCTGATGTGACAATGTATGTGATCATTTTAATGTTTTTTTTTATTCTATTTTGTATTGAACCTTTATTTAACTAGGAAAGTCAGTTAAAAACGAATTCTTATATACAATGACGGCCTACCAAAAGGCCTCCCACGGGGATATTTTTTTTTTTAAATAGGACAAAAACACACATCACGACAAGAGAGACAACACTACATAAAGAGAGACCTAAGACAACAACACAGCACGGCAGCAACACATGACAATACAGCATGGTTGCAACACCACATGACAACAACATGGTAGCAACACAACATGGCAGCAGATGTGAGGTGATGCCAAAGACAATAACTTTTTTTTTCTATTCTTTCCAAAATGGCACCCTAATCCCAATGCAGTGAACTATTTTTGACCAGGGCCCCATAGGGTTCTGGTTAAAAGTAGGAAACTGTAGATAATTGGGTGCCATTTGGGGTCATACAATAACTCCATGCAGGCTGCAGTTAGTGTATCATAACTGAAACTCAGTATTATTTAAACCCATACCTCTGTGGATAGTAGTCAGGATTACCTGAAAAGGCTCAATCATATCTTGCACCCACAAACTATTATAACTGAAACTCAGGAATAGGCTATTTAGATTTCAAGTTATGTGGAGGTACTATGTACTTTGTTAGGATTCGTTGGATAGATCTCTCTCTTTTGTACCCACAGTGATTCCTTACTTGACTTTTTAGGACCACAAGGTAACGTGGCTGAAACCTGAAATAGAATGCGGATCAGATACGCTGGTATTTCCTGTTGCCAATACAATTGAATCAAGTACAATGGTGGAGTGCAGAGAGAGGAACAGAATAGTGGTTGTTAAACCCAACACAGAAGTTCACATAAGGTCAGGCTATTAGATCTCCGTATATTCACTTTGCCAGTCAGAGTGACCGTCGAGAGAGAGTCTACTATAAACCTAATGTAGAGCATTGTGTATTCAAGGACGGACATTTTGTCAACAGCAATGTGCAAGACAAATGACTCTCCGCATGGCAGCGTGTTATCAATGCATCTGATGGGGGTTAGGAAAAACACCATGAGGATTTCATTCATGGTTGTGAGCTGGTAGAGCCTTTACATGTAGAAAAATCACAGATGAATCAACCACACAAACGTCAACCTCCACAGGGGTATAATACTACAAAGCAGGATCAATGAGTTAGCCAGCTAACTTGAAATATCATTCTTTTTTTGCATGAAATGCATATGGTCTAATTCACTCAACAAACCCACAAATCATTTGAATTCAAAACAAATCACATTTTGACTCCCGTATCTGTTAGGCGAAATACCGAAATACCGCAATCCCAGCAGTATTTATTTCCCCCTGTCATTCATACATTCTACTATTTGCACATCATCACAACACTACATAAAGTATAGCTAATGTAACATTTTAAACTGCTAATCATTTTAATTTTTGTGTGTGTAATGTTTACTGTTACTGTCTGATTGTTGCTGTTTTGTTTTTTCACTTGCGTTGGCCATGTAAACATGTTTCCCAAGCCAATAAAGCCCRTATAATGTTTTATTGAACAGACACAAAGACAGAGAGAGAGACAGAGACAGAGATGGCGAGAGAGAGTGAGAAAGAGTGAGAGAGAGTAAATGAGAGCAGAGACAGAGAGAAAGAGAGAGAGAGGGAGAGAAGGCGAGCGAGGGAGGGGGCGAAAAAGAGGACAGCGTGTACGTACAGGGACACATTTGGATGTTATTTCCTACTTACAAACAGTACAAAGACTTACAATCAGTGCAAAGAAAGACCACATAAAGATAAGGGTTCTCATTTAGCTACAGTACAGCATGGTTTTAGTCACTCAGTAGTCACTAGGCTAATACCCTCCAAAATCAAATCCTTGTGGATACCTTTAGCATTGACCACCTCAAACAAATCATACATGTGGATTCAAAGTACTACTCTAGTTCATCAATGCAGAGAATAATGTTCATTCTAAAATAGTTGTGTCCTTAATAAGTTAATAAGTCCTTAATAAGTTACCACCAGGCACTTAGGAGTGGGGAACGCCACACATTCACATTCCAAGGCCATAATAAAATAAAACAACGTTTTGTTTAGGGAAAAAAAGGTTGTGTTTATGATTCCAACGTGATGATTCCTCTCGTCAGTGAGTAGCGGTGACCTGGTTGGATCTGGGAACGTCTCGTGTCTCGAGTCATCAGGTACAAGCAGTCCTACTTAGAGGAGGATAAATAAAGCAGCAATCGTCTCAGCACTTTTTATCTGTGTGTGTGTTGTATGTATGGGGGAGGGGTGTGTGTGCGCGTGTGCGCGTGTGTGCGTATTTGAGGCGTGCTCCACAAACCTCCATGGTCTGACAGAAAATACAGAGCTACCGTCCCGGTGAAGTAAAGTCTACTCTCTCATCCAGATCAATATCACTCCATCACCATCTTAACATTACCACAGTCAGCAGGATACGGTGGCCTATATACACCAACAATACTGGGCTAGTGATGTCTTACGACAACACAGACAGACGCACGCGCGCACACACACGTCCTGCAACGGCATGCGATGAAGTTAATTTGGACAAACCCCAGGTGATAAGGATAGAGACAGGGACAGGGGTACAGGCGAGGACGATGGGGCCAGACAGGAATGGGAGTGCGGGGGTGGGGGGCATCTTGTTGCCACCTAGGAGCCTGGCGTGGGCACCGCGGGATGCTGGCTTTACATAATGCCAGTTGACATGACTGATGCGGAGGCCAGTAAAAACACTGCCCAACACCAAGCCAACAAACAAAAAGGGCAGACTAGGTTACCACAGTTTTACACAATATCTGTGTGATCAACAAAAGATCTGCTCACAGCGTATGGGATGCTTACTTAGCACATCGTTGTTGTACTGTAGACTTAAGCTGGGTGTACACTACACAATTTTGGCCCCGATTTAGCTGTCCCAGACCAGTATTTTTTAAAGATCAGAGACAAAATCCCTATGTCGTTGCTTACTCGGGGCGCGCAACAGTTAGAGGCTCAATCTGAGMGCTACCAATCCTGTCTTTTCAAACATGTTTGATTTTATCAGAAAAACATTCGCTATGCTCTTGTAGTGTGAGATGTGCAAAGACACATTTTGAAAATGGTGATCTGCAATAGCCAATGAGAGCTCGCCAGAAAAGAAGCCATTGAGATGATGCCGTTGTTTGGCATCACCCAGGATGTGTAGACTCTGGAGCAGGAGATGATGCCGTTGTTTGGCATCACCCAGGATGTGTAGACTCTGGAGGCAGGAGATGATGCCGTTGTTTGGCATCACCCAGGGATGTGTAGACTCTGGAGCAGGAGATGATGCCGTTGTTTGGCATCACCCAGGATGTGTAGACTCTGAGAGCAGAGCCATGACTACTACTAGTATGCCTTGTACTTGCCTTTAACCAAAGCCAAACAGTCAAATTGTTACAGCTCTGAAGTTCGCAAGCAATGTTATTCCATTCAAAATGTTGGCTAGATATTTCAACTCTGTATGGCAAGCCTAAATTTCTGATTGAAAACGTTTATGATCCTGCTTTGAGGCACAGCTCTTTCTAGCTATGTAAAATCTAATCACATCATTGTTTTCGCGTGACAGCGTGGTATGGAGAATCCTTACGACCAAGTGAAAATCGTTTAGTGTGGCACCACTACGTTGGCAAGACAAACAACTACAGGAAAGATGGTCATTTAATGTGAGAGGCTCAGCGATGTTAGGACTTTGAAAGTCGTGTAGTGTCCACCCGGCATTAGTTGTCTAGCTGTTATGTTATATTCTGAGGTGTCAGCTATGGTGATAAGTAGTAGACTGAACCTCTATGTTAATGTTTGTGTATAACGCTGTCATGTCCTTAGAAGAGCCATAGTCATTGGTRAAGGTCAACTTTAAACTTGAATGTTCAGTCATCCTCTCAGTGGAAAGAAAACGTTGACACTTTGATATAGTACAGGAGGACAGAATGTTAAATGTGAGTAGAGTTGACAAAKGTTTTAGCATTACCATCCATCACTTCTACCAGAGGCACACACACACACGACTCTGGTACTTAGCTCACAACCTCCTACCACAGTGTGAGTAAAGAACTTGCAGCACACCGCAGCCAAGCACCACCTTAGTGCAAACTCCTAATGAGGGGCTGATCAGCAGTCACATAACATAGAAATGACATTAAGAAGAAATAGGACATTGACGAATTAGGCGGAAAGAAAGACATAATGACTTTAAATGGCTGTTAAGATTTTGAGATTGTCACAGAGAGAGATATTGTACWTAAGTGAGCCTTCATCTTCCACTTTGATGATTTAAGAGAGAGGTMTTTACCTCAGATTCCTTCATTTGCCTGTGTGCGCAATGCAAGGACACAAAATGGCAGATCATCTCTATGGCTAACTAGCATTCAATCAATCAATCCATCAATCAAATAGATGTACGGCATAAAGCCCTTTTTTTACATCAGCAGTCACAAAAGGACTTTACAGTAACTCGGCCAAGACCCCACCGCAAACGAGTGCATTGCTGAACAACCAAGTGGAATAACACACAGGTGACAGGAAGGGAGCAATGACAACCAAACTACGGTATCAAGCATCAGCAACAACCTTATCACTGTTCACATTGATCAAAATCTACATTCCACCAATACTGCATAGATGAATATTAAGCTATCAAGCTAGTGATAGAGTCACATG
Organism: Salvelinus sp. IW2-2015; assembly: GCF_002910315.2. Classification (NCBI taxonomy): domain Eukaryota; kingdom Metazoa; phylum Chordata; class Actinopteri; order Salmoniformes; family Salmonidae; genus Salvelinus; species Salvelinus sp. IW2-2015. Next base: position 41,188 of record NW_019944541.1, on the reverse strand, counting down.
ACTTAGATGATTAAYAGCTGGTCCTACAATCTTCTAAAACAAAATCTGTTTATTATTTCCACTAAATGTAATAATTAAATTGAGTTNATGACTTAGATGATTAAAAGCTGGTCCTACAATCTTCTAAAACAAAATCTGTTTATTATTTCCACTAAATGTAATAATTAAATTGAGTTCGATTAGAGAGGTCAAAATATTGACCCATTGTTTTAATACAACTCACTTTCTTATTCAAGTACATTACCATTTACCAAGAGTTTTCATCTATATTTTTTGTAGCTGTCTATTTACCACACTAAACCGATGACCGCAGTCAACGAGGGGGAGGTAGGCCGTCAAGGGAAATAAGAATTTGTTAACTGACTTGCCTAGTTAAATGAAGGTTAAATTAAATAAAAATAAAAGATGTATAAGTAAACAAGAAAATGCACATCCAGAGGCAGCGTTTCTCGTGGCCGGCGATTTTAATACAAGGACATTAAAATCCGTTTTACCTCATTTTTACCCGCATGTCACCTGTGCAACTAGGAGGCAACAACACTCTAGATCACTTTTACTCCACACACAGAAATGCATACAAGTCACCAGCTTCATTAACAAGTGTATCTATGACGTCGTTCCTACAGTGACCGTACATACCCCAACCAGAAGCCATGGACTACAGACAACATCCACACTGAACTAAACGCTAGAGATACCGCTTTCAAGGAGCGATACACTAATCCAGATGCTTATAAGAAATCCCACTGCGGCCTCCAACGAGCTATCAAACAGGCAAAGCGTCAATACAGGACTAAGATCGAATCCTACTACGTCGGCTCTGATGCTGGAACAGATGTGGCAGGGCTTGCAAACTATCACAGACAACAAAGGGAAACCCAGCCGCGAGCTACCCAGCGATGCAAACCTACCAGACAAGCTAAATGCCATCTATGCTCGCTTCAAGGCAAGCAACACTGAACCATGCATGAGAGCACCAGCTGTTCCGGACAACTGTGTGATCTCGCTCTCCGTAGCTGATGAAGTAAGACCTTTAAACAGGTTAACATTCACAAAGCCGTGAGGCCAAATGGAATACCAGGATGTGTACTCAGAATATGCGCTGACTACAATGAGGCAGCCTATAGGGAGGAGGTCAAGAGACCTGTCAGTGTGGTGCCAGGACAACAACCTGTCACTTAACCTCAACAAGACAAAGGAGCTGATCGTGAACTAAAGGTGGGGCTGTAGAGGAGCGGGGTCGAGAGCTTCAAGATCTTCACTAACATTTTCAACATATCCCTGACCTGGTCTGTAATACCAACTGAAATACCAGACAACCATAGCCCCGCTACCCAATAACACCAAGGTAACCTGCTTAAATGACTATCGCCCCGTAGCACTTGCATCTGTAGCCTGAAAATAGCTGTGCAGCAATGCTCCCCATCCAAACTGAAAGAGCTTGAGAAGAACTGCAGAGAAGAATGGGAGAAACTCCTCAAATACAGGTGTGCCAAGCTTGTAGCGTCATACCCAAGAAAACTCGAGGCTGTAATTGCTGCCAAAGGTGCTTCAACAAAGTACTGAGTAAAGGGTCTGAAAACTTATGCAAATGTGATATTTCTGTTTTAAATTTTTTATACATTTACAAAAATGTCAAAAAATCATTTTTTCCCCTTTGTCATTATGGGGTATTGTGTGAAGATTGATGAGGCGATTTTTTAAAATACATTTTAGAATAAGGCTGTAACCTAACAAAATGTGGAAAAAGTTAAGGGGTCTGAATACTTTCCGAAGGCACTGTAGATCTATCAATAATGACTCGATACACGCAGTATTGATAAACATGATTATGTTTACGATCTTGCAGACGATCACCTGATATACAGTTGAAGGTGGAAGTTTACATACACTTAGGTTGGAGTCATTATAACTTGTTTTTCAACCACTCCACAAACATCTTGTTAACAAACTATAGTTTTGGCAAGTCGGTTAGGACATCTACTTTGTGCATGACACAAGTAATTGTTCCAACAAGTGTTTACAGATTATTCATCATAATCACTGCTATCACATTCCAGTGTTCAAGTTATACATATCAGAAGTTGAACTGGCCTTAAGCAGCTTGTAAAATTCCAAAATATTCATTGAATTATTAAGCATCCTGATAGCATTTGACAATCATTTAGTCAATGGAGGTGTACCTGATGGATGTATATTCGCAAGGCCTACCATTCAAACTCAGTGCCTTTTGCTGACATCATGGAATAATCTAAAAGAAATCACCAAGACCTCAAAAAAAAATTGTTAGCACTCCAACAAGTCTGTTCATCTTTGGAGAAATTTCCAAACCCTGAAGGTACAGCGTTCACTCTGTACAAACAATAGTACACATAGATAACACCATGGCGACCACCGCAGCCGTCAACCGCTCCAGGAAGGAGACTGTTCTGTCCCTGGAATGAACGTACTTTTTGCCGAAAATTGCAAATCAATTCCAGAACAACAGCAAAGACCTTGTGAAGATGCTGAGGGAAACAGTACAAAAGTATCTTATTATCCACAGTAAAGCAAGTCCTATATCGACATAACCTGAAGAAGTCTCAGCAAAGAAGAAGCCACTGCCTCCAAAACCACCATAAAAAAGCCAACTACTGTGCAACTGACATGGGAACAAAGATCTACTTATAAGCGTTGGTCGTAAACTGGTCTTCCAAATGACAATGACCTCAAGCAACTCCTAAGTTGTGCAAAATGGCTTAGGACAACAAAGTCAAGGTATTGGAGTGCCATCATCAAAAGCCCTGACCTCAATCCATAGAAATTTGTGGGCAGAAACTGAAAAAAGCCTGTGCGAGCAAAGAGGTTCCAGTCATGGCAGCAGGAGAATGGGGCCAAAATTCACCAACTTATTTGTGGAACTTGTGGAAGACTACCGACAACTTTGACAGTTAACAATTTAAAGCAAGCTACCAAATACTAATTGAGTGTATGTAAACTTCTGACCCACGAATGTGGATGAACATAATAAAAGCTGAAATAAATCATCTCTCTCACTATTATTCTGACATTTCACGTTCTTAAATAAAGTGTGTGATCCTAAAACTGACCTAAAACAGGGAATTTTACAAGATTAAAATGCTGAGATGAAGAACCTGAGTTGTATTTGGCTAAGGTGTAGTAAACTTCAGACTTCAATGTACATGAACCAATATTGAAAACTCAATGCCCCACCCTGCTGAAAATATTTTCAGAATTACTCTAAAATCTCAAGATATAAACTTAATGTGGAAACAAACGACAATAAATGGCAATAGGAAAAAGAAAAATAATAACTCATGTTCAACAGCAATCCTTTAAGTGGACCATAAACAAAATATGAAATACCTATGATGCTTAATAAGTGACAACAAACATTTAAAGATAACTTTACCCCATTACTCAACAATATGAAAGCAGACCTAATTAAATGGAGCAATCTTCCCATAAATCTAACAGGTAGAATACACCTCTTCAGAATGGCATGGTTCCCAAAGTTTATACTTTTTCTCGGTAATGCCAATTACCACCCTGAAGACATTCTTTAAAAAAGTATACTCTGTCATAACCGACTTCATACGGGCAATTAAAACTCATGGGATAAATAGGAAAGTTTTACATCTTCCTAAGTCTGAGGGGGGTTTTAACCTTCCAGACTAGGATTTGTATCAACTCGCCACCCAAAGCTTTTACTTGAGACATATAGTTAAATGCACTAAAGAGGAACAATGGGTACATATTAATGATGCTCATCTCCAGAATCTTTTTACATGTCTATTTTCAAAGGATAAAGCTAAGAACGTCAACACCTTCATAGTTAAAAACACTATAACATGGGGGAAAAAATGAAACGTATTCTACAAAAAACTATATCACTCCATAAAAACCCTATGGAACAATCTCCTTGGATAGTAAGTGACCTGGTACGAGCATTAGCTTGTACGAGTCAGAACTGCTCATAGGGCAGGAGCCCTARCTCCTGTTTCTGTAGCGTGAGGCTGCTTGATGTACACARCCTGGACAGGACGCTAGTCTATAGCACGGCCTTACCCCCAATCTGTCTCCTTAATACGGAGTGCCAAGCGGAGACGCATCAACCCTTGGTTAACTTTTCAGAATTTACCGATAAATTGGTCCAGATGGAAAACTAAAGCCATTGAAAACGTAAATGACTTGGTAACAGGAAATACATTTATTGCCATGAAGGTTCAAGGGTCAGGCCTACCTTAGTGATGAGGGTGCGGTACTCCTCCACTTGGTGGTCGTTGTTATGGCAACCGGCCAGGAGCTGCCACACCTCTCCCCTGAGGGCCTCTGGGACCCCGCTACGCACCAAAGCCGGGAGCTGCTTGGGACGCACAGACAGGTTCAGATGCCTGGGGACAGAGGGAGGGAAGCCATGATGTAACCAACCATTATGTAAACACTAATGCTATCAAATCAAACTTAATTGGTGGCGTACACAGATGACAAGGAGTGTAAACAGCACTGCGTATACCCAACACTACGTCCCTGATGATAACTGAATAATAATGGTATGATTTCATCTGATTTAATGTAATCAATGGAGGTGAAAGGAGCCACTAGATATCCAGCCATGTCAGAAACAACTCATATATCACCGTTCCAGGCCAGCAGGCCATTATTTCCATCTTATCAGCTCTGATTTACACTGGGAGGAGGGACCACTGACTAGATTAAGGGCTGTCATGGGAAAACAATGGGGGCCTTCCAGAAGGCACTATATGCTGTCGCACTGCAAAGAGTATAAGTCGTACAGTATAATCCTATTAGTCTCATACGACAGACAATATATCTGCAGTATATCCTATTAGTCTCATACGACAGACAATATATCTGCAGTATATCCTATTAGTCTCATACGACAGACAATATATTCTACAGTATATCCTATTAGTCTCATATGACAGACGATATATCTGCAGTATATCCTATTAGTCTCATATGACAGACAATATATCTGCAGTATATCCTATTAGTCTCATACGACAGACAATATATCTGCAGTATATCCTATTAGTCTCATACGACAGACAATATATCTGCAGTATATCCATTAGTCTCATACACAGACAATATATCTACAGTATATCCTATTAGTCTCATATGACAGACGATATATCTGCAGTATATCCTATTAGTCTCATATGACAGACGATATATCTGCAGTATATCCTATTAGTCTCATACGACAGACGATATATCTGCAGTATATCCTATTAGTCTCATACGACAGACGATATATCTGCAGTATATCCTATAGTCTCATACGACAGACTGTACGCAGACCCAGGTTCTCAGTGAATGTCTATGTCTGGGTTATGTACTAAATCCAGCGTGGCG
>NW_019944541.1:22611-30896 GCF_002910315.2 Salvelinus sp. IW2-2015 | reverse complement strand
CCAAACTCAGAAATATATCACTAGTATATCCTATTAGTCTCATACGACAGACAATATATCTGCAGTATATCCTATTAGTCTCATACGACAGACAATATATCTGCAGTATATCCTATTAGTCTCATACGACAGACAATATATCTACAGTATATCCTATTAGTCTCATATGACAGCATATCTTGCAGTATATCCTATTAGTCTCATATGACAGACATATAATCTGCAGTATATCCTATTAGTCTCATACGACAACAATATATCTGCAGTATATTCTATTAGTCTCATAGACAGACAATATATCTGCAGTATATCCTATTAGTCTCATACGACAGACAATATATCTACAGTATATCCTATTAGTCTCAATTACAGACATATATCTGCAGTATTACCTATTAGTCTCATAGACAGACGATATATCTGCAGTATATCCTATTCTCTCGACAGACAGATATATCTGCAGTATCCTATTAGTCTCATACGACAGACATATATCTCAGTATTCCTATAGTCTCATACGACAACTGTACGCAGACCCGGTTCTCAGTGAATGTCTATGTCTGATGTACTAAATCCAGCTGGGCTGATCAGGAGGTAGGGGATCATGAGATGTAGTTGGCGTATCTAAAAGGGCAAGAGAGGAACAGGAGATGGAGTCTCTTATCTAACATGTGATGGGGGCCTGGGGATCTCTCTCTTTTTGGCTGATCAGGAGGTAGGGGATCATGAGAATGTAGTTGGCGTATCTAAAAGGGCAGAGGAGAGGAACAGGAGGATGGAGTCTCTTATCTAACAGGTGTGATGTGGGGCCTGGGGATCAAGGGAGGAGGGAGAGAGAAGGGGCGGAAGAGAGATAGAGAGAGAGAGATAGAGAGAGAGATAGAGAGAGAGAGAGAGCGAGAGAGAGAAGAAGAGAGAAAGGGTTATCTCTGATCAGAACAGACACAGAGAGAGAGTCTCCCCCCAGTTCTTCCCAGAACCTTGGGCAGCTGGCGGGGGAGGAAGGTACTAGTCACAATGCCAAGAAGCACATATGATCAGGTTCCACACCACACCACATGCCCCTGGGAGAGCTAAGAACATTCCAGATGAATCGTTAACTTTTCCCCCACTTTTCATGTATTTATTTATCCCGAGTTACTTGGTTGGTTATGCAATGCAACGTGGCATTTKTTTTCTGCTCAGATAAAACAGTTGAAACAAGAAAGGGCGTACTTTCAGTGTGATGTAAGTGAAACCAGCCCTGGTGCTCAGCGGGTTGGCAATACAAAATGGCTCCCACTGACAACGAGAGCCCTGCATCGAGTCACATCACAGTCCCATTTGAATTACGCAATTTATTTACCATTKTTTGCAAGTTAGAAGGAAAGCAAATGTCCTAAACATAGTTGTTTTATTTCAGTCAGCACAGCCATTCTCAAGAGACACGTTAACAGCAAAGCCTAAAAACAGCATTAAAGGATTTTGGAGGCAATAAAAGCACCTTTTATGCACCTAGTGGCTGTATGTGCTCCCTCCCCTCCCATCCCCACCCTCTCTGAAGTCTGGGTTGAAGGGAACAGAGCGAACAGGGAACTATAGATGTGACCATAACTTTACAGCAGAAGGAAGAAGCTACTGAGCGTCTTTAATTACATTGCTGGACTTTTTAATTCAATATATCACAAGGTTTTGATTAAGAACCACAAAGAGTAATGGGATTGGGTAATAATCTTAAAAAGATGGTTTTCTGGATGTGACACACACACACACACACACATTGAAATATCAAAATGTTCTGCCACAAATGAATGAGTTCTCAAATTAGCAGAGTGTGTGTGTGTGTCCATCCTTAGTAGAAAACMGTATGAAAAACCAAATAGTAGCTTTAGGGACTGTATGAATGAACAGGSTTCTCAGCCTGGAACGCTACTGGATCTTCAGGCTTCTGACCCAGCTCTCCTCAAACACATCAGAGCCAGTTTAGCAAAYTCCGGTTGAGCTGCTCATTTCTAAAATGTGGATTGTTAGAGGGGGACTGGAATAAAAGCTCTCCTGGAGTATGGTTGACCACCCTTGATGTATAACATTGCAACATTACAACCAAATAAGTTGTATTATTTWGAAATAATTAGCTCATTCAATATATCAAAGCTCAAAACATTTCTTCAGGAAATGTACCTTTTRGGGTTTAGTCATATTTATCTTAGATAGCTACCTTAGAAAGTGTTTCCTTTGCAGTCTGACTAGCATGTATTGAGTTTCCCAGATCAACAGGAAATATCTACAAAACAAGTTTTGAAGCCACATTATAATCCAAAAGAAAGGCTACAATATTTTTTCCTTAAAATTACTGCTCTCGATTCACCTGATTCTATTCACTGCGATTGAACRGAATCCTAACTAATACAATGGCGAAGTGAATCGTTATAGTTTTGTCAAAAAGAATAGTTTAAATGAATAATACGAATCGTTCAAAAAAAGTWAATCAACTTTGTATGGCCTTATTCCCGAGTGTCGGTGGAACGTTTTTGGGGACATAACGAAAACACGAATACATGCCAATGATAGATAAAACAGTTAACTAGCGGGTACAATATATTTTTGGAATTGGCTACCTATTAATCTGTTCTCTACATATTTTKTAGGCCTAACTAACTGCTGCTGCGGTGAATGAACGGTCTCTCTCCTTGAGCAATGGCCCAAGGAGATACGCACAAACACAGATGCGCTAAAGTATTATTCTGATCCTGGCTGATACGTTGATTTTTATTTGATTGATAAAATAAAACTGTGCCTAAATAAATTACATTAACAGAAATTATAAAAAATAATTTCCATTACTTTTTCCAAAACTTTTCCAAAACACCACTTTAAAATTCCATGACTTTTCCAGGATTTTCATGATGTACGAACCCTGTATGAAGGATAAGTGTATATTTTACAAGCAGTAACTAGTGTTAGTTTTCTTTTCATATCATAGATAAATGTGCATTTCCCACTAAAATGTTCAGTCAAAGAACCAGCATGAAGAAGAATCTGGTACATGGTACATGTATCTGGTATGTATCTGGTACAATGTACATGGTACATTATTGAAAGACTCCTGTTGTGTGATTTGGGTTGTAACTCTGCTAGAGGGCCACTCTCTCACTGTGCTGCTCAGCAGTTTGATTTTATTTGTTTATTTAACCCTTATTTTACCAAGTAAATTGACTGAGAACACATTCTCATTTACAGCAACGACCTGGGGAATAGTTACAGGGGAGAGGAGGGGGATGAACGAGCCAATTGTAAACTGGGGATTATTGGGTGACCGTGATGGTTTGAGGGCCAGATTGGGAATTTGATTGAAGATTGAAGCAGTAAGTTCCTTCATCTCTCTCCCTGACATGCCTCCCACCAATTATCTTTACATTTATTTTTTATTTCACCTTTATTTAACCAGGTAGGCCAGTTGAGAACATGTTCTCATTTACAACTGCGACCTGGCCAAGATAAAGCAAAGCAGTTCGACACAAACAACAACATAGAGTTACACATGGAATAAACAAACCCCCTTCAGGGGATCTGACTTCACCTCCTGACCTCAACCCCTCCTTCACCTAATCCACAGATGTCCATCTGTCTCCCCTGTATCAACACGTTCGTCTCCTCCCGTCCACCCAACACATTCCAAAGKCGTCTGTCTTTCTACAGAAAACCATTAACTTCTGACATAAAATCCAGTCTCTTTCACTCCTCATATTCTATGCTTCTTCTCTATCATGTATTTAATATCTCAATGTTCAAAATGTCAAATCCAACACTAGCTAGCATTAAACTTCTCTTATAAAAAAACGATCAATCTTAACAGAATCACTAGTTAACTACACAAGGTTGATGATATTACTAGTTTAACTAGCTTGTCCTGCGTTGCAAATAATCAATGTGGTGCCTGTTAATTTATCATCGAATCACAACCTACTTCGCCAAACGGGTGATTATTTAACAAGCGCATTCGCGAAAAAAGCACTGTCCTTGCACCAATGTACCTAACCATAAACATCAATGCCTCTCTTAAAAATCAATACACAAGTATATATTTTTAAACCTGCATATTTTGTTTAAAGAAATGAATGTTATCAMGCAATATTAACAAGGGAAATTGTGTCACTTCTCTTGCGTTCAGTGCAAGCAGAATCAGGGTATATGCAACAGTTTGGGCCGCCTGGCTCGTTGCGAATTGTGTGAAGACCATTTCTTCCTAACAAAGACCGTAATTAATTTGCCAGAATTTTACATAATTATGACATAACATTGAAGGTTGTGCAATGTAACAGCAATATTTACACTTATGGATGCCACCCGTTCGATAAAATACGGAATGTTTTCCGTATTTTATCGAAAGAATAAACGTTTTGTTTTTGAAATGATAGTTTCCGGATTTTACCATATTCATTTTTTATTTTTATTTTTTATTTCACCTTTTATTTAACCAGGTTGGCCAGTTAAGAACAAGTTCTCATTTACAACTGCGACCTGGCCAAGATAAAGCAAAGCAGTGCGACACAAACACAGAGTTACACATGGAATAAACAAACGTACAGTCAATAACACAATAGAAAACATCTATATACAGTGTGTGCAAATGAGGTAAGATTAGGGAGGTAAGGCAATAAATAGGTCGTAGTGGCAAAGTAATTACAATTTAGCAATTAAACACTGGGGTGATAAATGTGCAGAAGATGAATGTGCAAGTAGAGATACTGGGGTGCAAAGGAGCAAAAAATAAATAACAATATGGGGATGAGGTAGTTGGATGGGCTATTTACAGATGGGCTCTGTACAGGTGCAATGATCTGTGAGCTGCTCTGACAGCTGATGCTTAAACTTAGTGAGGGAGATATGAGTCTCCAGCTTCAGTGAATTTTTTCAGTTCGTTCCAGTCATTGGCAGCAGAGAACTGGAAGGAAAGGCGGCCAAGAGGGAATAGGCTTTGGGGTGACCAGTGAAATATACCTGCGGAGTGCGTGCTACGGGTGGGTGCTGCTATGTTGACCAGTGAGTTGAGATAAGACGGGGCTTTACCTAGCAAAGACTTACAGATGACCTGGAGCCAGTGGGTTTGGCGACGAATATGAAGCGAGGGCCAGCCAACGAGAACATACAGGTCGCAATGGTGGGTAGAATATGGGGCTTTGGTGACAAAATGGATGGCACTGTGATAGACTGCATCCAACTTGCTGAGTAGAGTGTTTGGAGGCTATTTTGTAAATGACATCGCCGAAGTGAAGGATCGGCAGGAGAGTCAGTTTTACGAGGGTATGTTTGGCAGCATGAGTGAAGGATGCTTTGTTCGAAATAGGAAGCCGATTCTAGATTTGATTTGGATTGGAGATGCTTAATATGATTCTGGAAGGAGAGTTTAAAGTCTAACCAGATACCTAGGTATTTGTAATTGTCCACACATAGTTTACAATTGGCTCATTCATCCCTCCTCTCCCTGTAACTATCCCAGGTCGTTGCTGCAAATGAGAACGTGTTCTCAGTCAACTTACCTGGTAAAATAACGGTAAATAAAAAAATAAAAAATAAAATATTCTAAGTCAACCGTCCAGTAATGATGCTGGACGGTGGGCAGGTGCGGGCAGCGATCGGTTGAAGAGCATGCATTTAGTTTTACTTGCATTTAAGAGCAGTTGGAGGCCACGGAAGGAGAGTTGTATGGCATTGAAGCTCGTTTGGAGGTTAGTTAACACAGTGTCCAAATAAGGGCCAGAAGTATACAGAATGGTGTCGTCTGCGTAGAGGTGGATCAGAGACTCACCAGCAGCAAGAGCAGCAAGACCTGCAATAGCATAGATGTATACAGAGAAAAGAGTTGACCCGAGAATTAAACCCTGTGGCACCCCATAGAGACTGCCAGAGGTCCGGACAACAGGCCCTCCGATTTGACACACTGAAGTCTGTCTGAGAAGTATTTGGTGAACCTGGCGAGGCAGTCATTTGAGAAATCAAGGCTGTTGAGTCTGCCAGTAGAATGTGGTAATTGACAGAGTCAAAAGCCTTTGCCAGGTCGATGAATACGGCTGCACAGTATTGTCTTATCGATGGCGGTTATGATATCGTTTAGGACCTTGAGCGTGGCTGAGGTGCACCCATGACCAGCTTGGAAACCAGATTGCATAGCGGAGAAGGTACGGTGGGATTCGAAACGGTCGGTGATCTGTTTGTTAACTTGGCATTCAAAGAACTTAGAAAGGCAGGGTAGAATAGATATAGGTCTGTAACAGTTTGTGTCTAGAGTGTCACCCCTTTGAAGAGGGGGATGAGCGCGGCAGCTTTCCAATCTTTGGGGATCTCAGACGACACGAAAGAGAGGCTGAACAGGTTAGTAATAGGGGTTGCAACAATTACGGCGGATAATTTTAGAAAGAGGGTCCAGGTTGTCTAGCCCAGCTGATTTGTAGGGGTCCAGATTTTGCAACTCTTTCAGGTTATCAGCTATCTGGATTTGGTGAAGGAGAAATGGGGGAGGTTTGGGCAAGTTGCTGTGGGGGGTGCAGGCTGTTGACCGGGGTAGGGGTAGCCAGGTGGAAAGCATGGTCAGCCGTAGAAAAATACTTATTGAAATTCTCAATTATAGTGGATTTATCGGTGGTGACAGTGTTTCCTAGCCTCAGTGCAGTGAGCAGCTGGGAGGAGGTGCTCTTATTCTCCATGGACTTTACAGTGTCCCAGAACTTTTTGGAGTTTGTGCTACAGGATGCAAATTTCTGTTTGAAAAAGCTAGCCTTAGTTTTCCTAACTGCTGTGTATATTGGTTCCTAACTTCCCTGAAAAGTTGCATATCGCGGGAGCTATTCGATGCTAATGCAGTACACCACAGGATGTTTTGTGCTGGTCAAGGGCAGTCAAGTCTGGAGTGAAGCAAGGGCTATATCTGTTCCTGGTTCTACATTTTTTGAACGGGGCATGCCTATTTAAAATGGTGAGGAAGGAACTTTTAAAGAATAACCAGGCATCCTCTACTGGCGGGATGAGGTCAATGTCATTTCAGGATACCCGGGCCAGGTCGATTAGAAAGGCCTGCTCGCTGAAGTGTTTTAGGGAGCGTTTGACAGTGATGAGGGGTGGTCATTTGACCACAGACCCATTACGGACGCAGGCAATGATCACTGAGATCCTGGTTGAAGACAGCAGAGGTGTATTTCGAGGGCAGGTTGGTCAGGATGATATCTATGAGGGTGCCCATGTTTACAGATTTGTGGTTATACCTGGTAGGTTCATTGATCATTTGTGTGAGATTGAGGGCATCTAGCTTAGATTGTAGGACGGCCGGGGTGTTAAGCATGTCCAAGTTTAGGTCACCTAACAGTAAGAGCTCTGAAGATAGATGGGGGGGCAATCAYTTCACATATGGTGTCCAGGGCACAGCTGGGGGCAGAAGGTGGTCTATAACAAGCGGCAACGGTGAGAGACTTGTTTCTGGAAGGGTGGATTTTTAGAAGTACAAGCTTGAACTGTTTGGGCACAGACCTGGATTGTATGACAGAACTCTGCAGGCTGTCTCTGAAGTAGATTGCAACTCCGCCCCCTTTGGCAGTTCTATCTTGTCGGAAAGTGTTAATTTTCAGGATTTTTTTCAGGATTTTTGGTGGCCTTCCTAAGCCAGGATTCAGACACGGCTAGGACATCCGGGTTGGCAGAGTGTGCTAAAGCAGTGAGTAAAACAAACTTAGGGAGGAGGCTTCTAATGTTAACATGCATGAAACCAAGGCTTTTACCTTAGTGCGTTCGAAACGAGAGTAAAAGGAAAGTTTTCTGGGCACGGAAGAATAGATTCAAGGCATAATGTAAAGACAAGGGTATGGTAGGATGTGAATCAAGTGGAGGTAAACCTAGGACATTGCATGATGATGAGAGAGGTTTTGTCTCTGGAGACATCATTTAGAACAGGTGAGGTCACCGATGTGTGGGAGGTGAAACAAAAGGGCTAGCTAAGGCATATTGAGCAGGGCTGGAGTCTCTACAGTGAAATAAGCACATAATCACTAACCAAAACGCAATGGACAAGAATACTGAGTAGGGAGAGGCATGCGTAGCCGAGTGATCATAGGGACCAGTGGGAGGCTAGGCGAGCTGCAGACATGGCGATTCAGACAGCTAGCGGGCAGGCAAGCAGGTAGCAGAAGGGCCTTAGGGGGGGAAGTTGCGACGGAAGGAAGTCTGTTTGTAGCGCCCTCGGATGGTTACGTCGGCAGACCAGTCATGTTGGATTGGCAGGCTCCGTGTAGGCAGTAAAAGGGTCCAGGCCAATTGGT
>NW_019944541.1:0-17891 GCF_002910315.2 Salvelinus sp. IW2-2015 | reverse complement strand
TACAGTTACAAATCAACAAATGAGAGCGCATGGGGACCGTGGAGTGGAGCTAGGCGCTGCAGGGCCTGGATTAACCTCTACATCACCAGAGGAACAGAGGAGGAGTAGGATGATTGTACGGCTAAAGGCTATAAGGACATATATATATATATGGTCGTTTAGTGCGTTCGGAACAGAGAGTAAAAGAACAGTTTTCTGGGCACGGAAATAAGATTCAAGGCATAATGTAAAGACAAGGGTATGGTAGTGATGTGATACAGTGGAGGTAAACCTAGGCATTGCATGATGATGAGAGAGGTTTTGTCTCTGGAGACATCATTTAGAACAGTGAGGTCACCGCATGTGTGGGAGGTGAAACAAAAGGGCTAGCTAAGGCATATTGAGCAGGGCTGGAGTCTCTACAGTGAAATAAGACAATAATCACTAACCAAAACAGCAATGGACAAGACATACTGAAGTAGGGAGAGGCATGCGTAAGCCGAGTGATCATAGGGACCAGTGGGAGGCTAGGCGAGCTGCAGACATGGCGATTCAGACAGCTAGCGGGCAGGGGCAAGCAGGCTAGCAGAAGGGCCTTAGGGGGGGAAGTTGCGACGGAAGGAAGTCTGTTTGTAGCGCCCTCGGATGGTTACGTCGGCAGACCAGTCATGTTGGATTGGCAGGGCTCCGTGTAGGCAGTAAAAGGGTCCAGGCCAATTGGTAAAATAGTAGCCACTCGGATAGCAGCTAGCTAGCTGCGATGATCCAGGTGAAAAGGTTCAGAGCTTGCGGTAGGGAACCGAGATGGAGAAAGAGCAGTCCAATAAACTCTGGGTTGAAACGCGCTGTGCAGACTGGCAGGAGTTGACCAGGCTAAGGTTAGCTTATGACCACTAGCAGTGGCTAACTGCCTACTAGCTAGTATCTAGTTAGCGTGGCTAGCTTCTGTTGGGTTTCAGAAAATAGTAGCCACTCGGATAGCAGCTAGCTAGCTGCGATGATCCAGGTGAAAAGGTTCAGAGCTTGCGGTAGGGAACCGGAGATGGAGAAAGAGCAGTCCAATAAACTCTGGGTTGAAACGCGCTGTGCAGACTGGCAGGAGTTGACCAGGCTAAGGTTAGCTTATGACCACTAGCAGTGGCTAACTGCCTACTAGCTAGTATCTAGTTAGCTGGCTAGCTTCTGTTGGGGGTCCCGGTTCTAAAGTATAGAAAATAGCAGATCCATACCACATTGGGTGAGGCGGGTTGCAGGAGAGCATGTTGAAACAGGTTAAAATATTTAAAAAATATATACGAAATATATACGAAAGGGGAAAAATATATATATATATATATATATACGGGACACGACAAGACGAAGACAAAGACGTCTGAACTGCTACGTCATCTTGGTTGAATAGGGAACCATGCCATGCCTCTGCTGACCGATCGACAGGAACATTAAAAAGCCCACCAAATCAATCCTTCTCGTGACAGCCTGGACAGCCAGGCAGGGAACTCTACTCTACAGACCCAACGGCATCGTTGCAAGTTTTAATGTCACGTGCACAAGTACAGTGAAATGCCTTTCCTGCAAGCTCTGAACCCAACAATCCAGTAATCAATATCAATGTATTAATCAATATCAATGTAGTATTAAAAATAAAATAAGGTAGAACAAAAACAAGAGACATAAAAATAAAAAGAACAAGATAAATGCCAAAATAATCACTAAATAGTATGTTCGCAAAACAGAGGCCATCCATTACAGTGCCATCTTACCATGACGGTAAGGCACACTAACTACACACCAGCTCTGGTAGCTACTTTCTCAGTCCAGATGTATTCACTGGGAAAGAGCCTGCTGCCTGGTGGTCATGTTGGTTATTATTCTCACAAGGTCAATGAAATAAGGTTCAAATCATCTCCTTCTCTGTTAGTTTATGGTACATTTTTTCTTTAACACCACTTTTAATGTGGAGCGAAATGAAGATGAGACATGCTAAATACACTGCCCACTAAACACAGACGTTAGGTCAACATCAGGTTTGGATTGACATTTGATTGAGTTGTCAATTTACCTGAATTGAACTGAAATTTAAAAAATTCAACCATGTCATTAGATTTCGGTTAAAAGTTAGYTGAAAAGACAAACAGTCCCCGAAATTCCTTTACATTGATGACTTTTTGCAAATCCAATCAGTTTTTCACATTGACTCGACATCATCACATTTAATTCGTTATGTTGAAATGACATGGAAACATGGATTCAACCAGTTGGTGCCCAGTGGGTGGRGCTATGATTTACATGAAGACAAGGTATGACATCCACAGAGATGRCAGTCACTCACCATTTGGACAGCAGGTCTCCCCAGGTCTCCAGGATCTTCTCAGCACACTCTTTTGACACGTCTCCTGAGCCACTCAGCAACGGCTCGTCATTGTCTGACAAAATATAATTTAATACAACTTTATTGTCCATCTTGCAAAATAAATGTATCTTTATGCTRTGCTCCAGAGACGAAAACTGAGCGTGAGTCCCAAGTTGTACCCTACTACCATCKGGCTCTGGTCAAACGTAGTGCACTATGTAGGGAATAGGGCACCATTTGGGARGCAGCCAGAGACAAAGGGATGACATATCAACACAGCTGAGCCTGGGTTAGAGTAAAAAAAACATGCTGTATGTATAGTGACTTACTAGACAGATAAACACACAAACAGTCATGCAGAGAGAGAATAGTGCCACAGGGTTCAATTCTCGGTCCGACTCTTTTCTCTGTATATATATCAATGTRTCTCTTCCTGCGAGTGATTCCATGGTCCACCTCTACGCAGACGACACCATTCTGTACACATCTGGCCCTTCTTTGGACACGGTCTTAACAAACCTCCAAACAAGCTTCAATGCCATACAACACTCCTTCCATGGCCTCCAACTGCTCTTAAATGCTAGTAAAACGAAATGCATGCTCCTCAACCGATCACTGCCCGCACCCGCCCGCCCGTTCTGACTTAGAACATGTGTACAACTATAAATACCTAGGTGTCTGGCTAGGCTGTAAACTCTCCTTCCAGACTCATTAAGCATCTCCAATCCAAAATTAAATCTAGAATCGGCTTCCTATTTCACAACAAAGCCTCCTTCACTCATGCTGCCAAACATACCCTTGTAAAACTGACTCTCCTACCGATCCTTCACTTCGGCGATGCCATTTACAAAATAGCCTCCAACACTCTACTCAGCAAACTGGACGCAGTCTATCACAGTGCCATCCGTTTTGTCACCAAAGCCCCATATACCACCCACCACTGTGACCTGTATGCTCTCGTTGGCTGGTCCTCGCTACATATTCGTCACCAAACCCACTGGCTCCAGGTCATCTGTAAGTCTTTGCTAGGTAAAGCTCCGCCTTATCTCAGCTCACTGGTCACCATAGCAACACCACCCGTAGCACGCACTCCAGCAGGTATATTTCACTGGATCCCCAAAGCCAACACCTCCTTTGCCGCCTTTCCTTCCAGTTCTCTGCTGCCAATGACTGGAACGAATTGCAAAAATCACTGAAGTTGGAGACTTATATCTCCCTCACTAACTTTAACCATCGGCTGTTAGAGCAGCTTACCCATAACTGCAGCTGTACAACAGCCCATCTGTACACAGCCCATCCCACCAACTACCTACCTCATCCCATATTTGTTTTTCTGCTCTTTTGCACACCATATTTATATCTTGCACATCCTCATCTATCACCCCAGTGTTAATTGCTAAATTGTAATTACTTCGCCACTATGGCCTATTTATTGCCTTACCTCCTTACTTCATCTGCACACACTGTACACAGATTTCTCTATTTTGTTATTGACTGTACGTTTGTTTATCCCATGTGTAACTCTGTGTTGTTGTTTRTGTCGCACTGCTTTGCTTTATCTTGGCCAGGTCGCAATTGTAAATGAGAACTTGTTCTCAACTGGCCTACCTGGTTAAATAAAGGTGAAATATATATATTTTTTTAAATAGGGCACATAACAGGCTGGCTAGACAGGAGACAAACACAGTGGGGGGATAGACCTAGCTGTCATACACCAAGACTAGCAAAGCGCAAACTGTACAGGGAGTAGAATAAGGCACAACAGACAGAGAGATACTACCAGCCAATCCCCAAACAGAGAGGGAGAGACTACCAGCCAATCCCCAAACAGAGAGGGAGAGACAACCAGCCAATCCCCAAACAGAGAGGGAGAGACAACCAGCCAATCCCCAAACAGAGAGGGAGAGACAACCAGCCAATCCCCAAACAGAGAGGGACAGACTACCAGCCAATCCCCAAACAGAGAGGGAGAGACTACCACCCAATCCCCAAACAGAGAGGGACAGACTACCAGCCAATCCCCAAACAGAGAGGGACACACTACCACCCAATCCCAAATCAACCAGGTCGTGTTCAGTAGCGCACATCATAGCAAAACGTTTTGAAATGGAAAATAGAAATCTGTGTTTTGTTTTAAGGTTCAGCTGTGTGGATTTTCTGCCTGTCTAATCCTCTCAGAACTCAACAAGTGCCTAGGGGGTAGGGGGAAAGTACATTACATAGGCTGGGGGAAGAGGCTAGGGATTGAATTGGGATAGAGCTACAGAGACAGGAGTGCAAGAAGGGTTATCATTTACTCCCCCTAGCACTGCTTCAGCAGAAAAGGGGCTATTCTCAAGAAAGTTTAACTTGCAATAATTGTGATATGTGGTTGTTTTAGCTACTTTTAAATTGTGGGAATATTACACCATATGCTAAATGACTAAAATATAAATGTTGGGTTGGATTAAAAAGACAGCATAGCAGGTGGGGAGGGTTGCTCAGACGATAACCTTCCTCCTTGTCATCGTCACGGGGTAATGGCACCACAGAGCAATGGGAGGGTTTACTTGCAATTATTGTGATATGTGATCGCTTTAACTACTTTGTAACCTTTATTTAAGTAGGCAAGTCAGTTAAGAACAKATTCATATTTACAATGACGGCCTACCCAGGCCAAACCSGGYTGACGCTGGGCCAATTGTGCTCCGCCCTATAGGACTCCCAATCACGGCCGGATGTGATACAGCCTGGATTCGAACCAGGGACTGTAGTGATGAGATGCAGTGCCTTAGACCACTGCGCCACTCGGGAGACAAAACCTTTGTTGAATCCACTGGATAACAGCGTCTGCTAAATGACTAAAATATCAATGTAATGGGAACTAGGTCTTCTGGCCTCGATGGGACTTTCTGCTAAAAGATAAATGTTTTTTACATGTATAGTAGCTCAGTCAGTCACCTTCCTCCTCATCATCCTCGGGGGGCGATGGCACCATGGATCCTTGGGAGGCAGACTGCAGGATGTTGGGGCTGGCTGTCGTCTTCTTCCTCTCCCTCTCTAACTCACTCTCCAGGCTCAGCACCTCGTACAGGGTGTCCTTGTTCCTCTTACGCTCCATCTGAGAAGGTGGGATAGGAGTCATGTACAGGGTCGAGACAATAGGTAACCGGTTTCATGGGTAAAGAGTCACATACACCCTTCCTGTCGTGGATCTAAAAGCATTGGATGGTGTTGTTGTCCCTCTCTGGGAAGGGGGAGGGAAATGGAGTCACATACAAGCTCAAGACAATAGGTGACCACTTTAACTAGCAGTTACATTGTCAAAGAAAATATAAAAGAGCCTTCTCACAATTCATGTTGGGTTGACATAAATGAACACTAAAAGGTATGTTCGATGTAGATTATCCATTGGAAACCGGCCACTAATGGTTAAGTGTCATAAAAATATATATTCTTAATAGCACAACAATAAAAGCCAGGAAAAAGGAGTAGTGGTTTCAGTGAGGTACAATGAATATAAATAGAGGATTATGTCAGCTATTAAGTGATTAAAACTGTCTCACCTGTCTGAGTTTCAGCTAGAACCTCTCACCGGTCTGAGTTTTAGCTAGAAGTTCTGTCTCAAGTTTCAGCTAGAAGCTCTGTCTCACCCGTCCTCAGTTTCAGCTAGGAAGCTCTGTCTCACCTGTTTGAGTTTTAGCTTAAAGCTATGTTACATCTGTCTGAGTTTTAGCTAGAAGTTCTGTCTCACCCGTCTCAAGTTTCAGCTAGAAGCTCTGTCTCAAGTTTCAGCTAGAAGCTCTGTCTCAAGTTTCAGCTAGAAGCTCTGTCTCAAGTTTCAGCTAGAAAGCTCTGTTCTCAAGTTCAGCTAGAAGCTCTGTCTCAAGTTTCAGCTAGAAGCTCTGTCTCAAAGTTTCAGCTAGAAGCTCTGTCTCAAGTTTCAGCTTGAAGCTCCGTCTCAAGTTTCAGCTAGAAGCTCCGTCTCACCTGTCTCAAGTTTCAGCTAGAAGCTCCGTCTCAAGTTTTCAGCTAGAAGCTCTGTCTCACCTGTCTCAAGTTTCAGCTAGAAGCTCCCGTCTCAAGTTTCAGCTAGAAGCTCCGTCTCACTGTCTAAGTTTCAGCAGAAGCTTCCGTCTCAGTTTCAGCTAGAAAAGCTCTGTCTTATCTGTCTGAGTTTCAGGTAGAACCTCTCACCTGTCTGAGTTTCAGGTAGAAAGTCTCTGTGTAGCTGCGTTTGCTGAATGGCCAGAAGAGCCTCTCGTTGGGAGAGCAGACTCTGACCCTGGTCTCCAGCAGGAAACGAACCGGCTCCTCCACCTCAGTGATCACCAGGTCCACCGCCGTCGTCATGTAGATAAACGTATCTGTTTGACATAAGCCATAATCGCCATTAATATAACCCTTAAAGAAACCCTTATATCTGTGGTCAGGCGAGGTCTCCTGAGTGGCGCAGTGGTCTAAGGCACTGCATTACATTGCTAGCTGTGCCACTAAAGATCCTAGTTCGAGTCCAGGCTGTCACAGTTGTGTTTCGGAGGACACACAGCTCTCGACCTTCGCCTCTTCCGAGTCCGTATGGGAGTTGCAGCGATGAGACAAGACTAACTACCAATTGGATACCACGAAATTGGGGAGAAAAAGGGGTAAAAGTACAACAACAAAAACATTTTAGAATAAAAAATAAATTKAATAAAACAACAAATGTAATAATCTGTGATCAGGTACTTGAACACAACACTCATCAATGTAAACCTTAAAGTTGTGGACCTGTAAATGAACTTATCTGGAACACAAATATCCTCTATGACCAATACAGTAGCTGTGGTCGTAGCTATGTAGCGAGATGACATCAGCCAGAAAGCCAGCCACGGTCACGGCCACGGTCACGGTTGGCTATGAACTATCTGGGGTCATTATACATGTACAGACAGGACAAATACCAATGTTAAGTTGGCTCTACATAACAAGCTAGGCACACCACTGCATGATGGCCTGCTGTACCTTTGGGTGTCTCCTCGTTGACAGCCTGGAACTGGGGTGTGTTGGGATTCCAGCTCCCTGTGATGATGTAGGACTTTCCATCGGAGGACTTCCCCATTGACTCCAGGTCTAGCAGGTGCATGTCACTGTTCTTCACGTTCTTCCCTGGGCTCAGCAGTAGGCCGAAGCACCTGGAACACACGCACAGAACACACACACACACACACACAGAACACACGCACAGAGCGGAAGCACAGATCACACACACACACACACACCTCATAAGAGTGGAACCAAAGCCTCAGCTGATTCATCTCTCACATAGTATCAGGCTAGCTAGCTATATATCCTTCATAAAACAGAGGATAACAGAGCTCTCCAATTCCGGCCCAGTATAGGAAGTGTAAAATAACAAAGAGCCATGGAAATGAGATGACGGTGGTTCAAAACGACATTATTAACCATAGAGAATTAGCAGGCTCAGAACAGAAACATCCATCTCGTTCTCATGGCTGAACTGGGACACTTCAGCTCGGAAACAGACAGACATTAAACAGCGGTTGTTTATCAATTAGAACTGAATTACGGCCTGTTATGAATACCAGGGAAACGTCCAGACTGAGAAGTCTCCGTGGTGGCAGGACTGTGTCATGTCTGCGTTGTGTGTATGTGTTACCTCTCTATAGACAGCTCCTTATTGGACGTCTGCTGTACGTAGATGAAGAGCTTCTTGTCCATTCCCGGACGCAGCTTGAAGCTGTTCTTGTCTTTGTCTTTCGCCACAGCGCTGGAAAAATAGAAAATTAAAGAGAAGTTCTTTCTCTGAAATGCTTTGGCTGGGATTGGGAGAGATCTTGCCTCATTGCCCTGAGAGCCTTTAGCTACATGAAATTTGCAACACCATACGCATGATGATAATATCCCACTTTGCGTTTGTTTATGCATTTCATTGATCTAACGTGATGACGCGAGCACTGATCATTCATTCTGTTTTGAATCGTAATGTTTTGAATGTCTGCCGGAATAGATGAGTCAACCTGATCAAAGCCCGACTCCTCCACCCAAAATATATTACACAAATCACAAAGAATTCCCACAGCACAAACTAACATGCTGTTAGATACACCACACGGGAGCTATGAGCATGTAAGATCGTAAATACAGTAAGATACTCTGCAAAATAAAAACAGTGTCAACCAATCTAAGAGTAATTCTGTAAATACACGTTTAACAAAACCGATACATTTGCTAAAAACACCATATTAGAGGGTGAAGACTGAACGGTAAGACAGTCCAAGTTCCTTAAAAAGGATCATTTCAGCTCTTCACACTCAACAATATTTTTTATAATCTTTGCATATTTTCTGAGTACTGTAGTCGTAGTGTCTGTTCTGGGATTCGTGGAGCGTAACATGGTAATGACTTGCGTATTACTAGCTAGCGTGTGAACGCTGCTCTTAGATCTCAGCATTCCACAAACAAGCAACCCAAGGCTTAATGAGGAGGAAATATGCCCGTCTAAAAATAAGCAATGGGATTTTTATGTTTTCAAAACAACCAGTGTAGTATTTGGCTATTTGTGAGCTAAGGGAAGTGACTTGTTTGGTGGGAATTGGAAACAACCCCTGTCAGAGCCTGAGGAGAANATTATACATGTACAGACAGGACAAATACCAATGTTAAGTTGGCTCTACATAACAAGCTAGGCACACCACTGCATGATGGCCTGCTGTACCTTTGGGTGTCTCCTCGTTGACAGCCTGGAACTGGGGTGTGTTGGGATTCCAGCTCCCTGTGATGATGTAGGACTTTCCATCGGAGGACTTCCCCATTGACTCCAGGTCTAGCAGGTGCATGTCACTGTTCTTCACGTTCTTCCCTGGGCTCAGCAGTAGGCCGAAGCACCTGGAACACACGCACAGAACACACACACACACACACAGAACACACGCACAGAGCGGAAGCACAGATCACACACACACACCTCATAAGAGTGGAACCAAAGCCTCAGCTGATTCATCTCTCACATAGTATCAGGCTAGCTAGCTATATATCCTTCATAAAACAGAGGATAACAGAGCTCTCCAATTCCGGCCCAGTATAGGAAGTGTAAAATAACAAAGAGCCATGGAAATGAGATGACGGTGGTTCAAAACGACATTATTAACCATAGAGAATTAGCAGGCTCAGAACAGAAACATCCATCTCGTTCTCATGGCTGAACTGGGACACTTCAGCTCGGAAACAGACAGACATTAAACAGCGGTTGTTTATCAATTAGAACTGAATTACGGCCTGTTATGAATACCAGGGAAACGTCCAGACTGAGAAGTCTCCGTGGTGGCAGGACTGTGTCATGTCTGCGTTGTGTGTATGTGTTACCTCTCTATAGACAGCTCCTTATTGGACGTCTGCTGTACGTAGATGAAGAGCTTCTTGTCCATTCCCGGACGCAGCTTGAAGCTGTTCTTGTCTTTGTCTTTCGCCACAGCGCTGGAAAAATAGAAAATTAAAGAGAAGTTCTTTCTCTGAAATGCTTTGGCTGGGATTGGGAGAGATCTTGCCTCATTGCCCTGAGAGCCTTTAGCTACATGAAATTTGCAACACCATACGCATGATGATAATATCCCACTTTGCGTTTGTTTATGCATTTCATTGATCTAACGTGATGACGCGAGCACTGATCATTCATTCTGTTTTGAATCGTAATGTTTTGAATGTCTGCCGGAATAGATGAGTCAACCTGATCAAAGCCCGACTCCTCCACCCAAAATATATTACACAAATCACAAAGAATTCCCACAGCACAAACTAACATGCTGTTAGATACACCACACGGGAGCTATGAGCATGTAAGATCGTAAATACAGTAAGATACTCTGCAAAATAAAAACAGTGTCAACCAATCTAAGAGTAATTCTGTAAATACACGTTTAACAAAACCGATACATTTGCTAAAAACACCATATTAGAGGGTGAAGACTGAACGGTAAGACAGTCCAAGTTCCTTAAAAAGGATCATTTCAGCTCTTCACACTCAACAATATTTTTTATAATCTTTGCATATTTTCTGAGTACTGTAGTCGTAGTGTCTGTTCTGGGATTCGTGGAGCGTAACATGGTAATGACTTGCGTATTACTAGCTAGCGTGTGAACGCTGCTCTTAGATCTCAGCATTCCACAAACAAGCAACCCAAGGCTTAATGAGGAGGAAATATGCCCGTCTAAAAATAAGCAATGGGATTTTTATGTTTTCAAAACAACCAGTGTAGTATTTGGCTATTTGTGAGCTAAGGGAAGTGACTTGTTTGGTGGGAATTGGAAACAACCCCTGTCAGAGCCTGAGGAGAACGACGGGTTAGATTTAGGGCTATGTCAGAGCCTGAGGAGAAGGACGGGTTAGATTTAGGGCTATGTCAGAGCCTGAGGAGAAGGACGGGTTAGATTTAGGGCTGTCAGAGCCTGAGGAGAAGGACGGGTTAGATTAAGGGCTATGTCTTAATTGCCATAAAAAGCTGGGGCAGTATGTTTTAAGAGAAGGAGTGTTGATCCAGGATCAGGTTAGCCTTTAATATCTCAATCCTACCCTGAGACACTTGATACATACGGCCCCTGTCCTCTCCTCCATCACTCTGATCTGAGAGAACTGATGAGTCTCCACCAATCTCCACCAATCAGTGCAGATGATGAGGAGATGGGGAGGACAGGAAGACACTGTAGACAATGACAGGGAGGAGAGGAGGACAGGACACATTTTTAAGCAATTGAGACAGAGCCRTGGAGGAGAAGCCATTAGTTCTAGAGAGCAGATCCTGCTCTCATCCAAAAATTAAATAAAACCCAGCTCAGAGCTGACTAATAATAGGGCCTATGCCTGCCTGAAGAGCATCCGCACTCCCTTTCCATTCCAAGCAGGCATGTCTAGAGTCACCCTGTGACAGTCAGTGACTATCCTCTCTGTCTGTCTGATGAGCAGAACCAGGCTGTCTGATGAGCAGAACCAGGCTGTCTGATCTCCGGTCCAGTAGTGATGATTCCTATCCTAGGAGAATGTGTCTGTGTGTTGGCCTGCGCCAGTGTCACTCTGCTGGTGAATAAGCCTCTTTGTGAAACCAGGGTATCAGAGCAGAGACGGCCGGGCTGCTGGTCAGGGTGATAAATTAGTGGAAGCATGTCTACACTTCTAAGAAAGAACTCCAAAAGAAAAGAAAAAATAGACATTTCTATTTTTGTCATTTCCTTGTTCACTTAAGGGGCATATTTCTTTCAGGAAGTGAGATTGAATGCCATACATTTCAGTAGAGCTAATTCAGTTACTGGTGTGGTTTGAGAGGGGGAAAGAACCTTGTAAATAAGCAACAAATAGACGAGAGAATGAGGCCAGTGACGTTCTAAACGGTTCTAATGTAATATACAGTACAGTGCCTTGGGTAAGTATTCAGAACCCTTGACTTTATCCACATTTTGTTACATTACAGCTTTAACTGTAACATGGCAAAAATAAATTAAAAAACATCTGCAGCAATCTACACACAATACCCCATAATGACAAAGCAATGCCTCGAAATTGAGCTCAGGTGCATCCTGTTTCCATTGATCATCTTTGAYATGTTTCTACAACTTGATTGGAGTCCAACTGTGGTAAATTCAATTGAATGGACATGATTTGGAAAGACACACACCTGTCTATATGAGGTCCCACAGATGACAGTGCATGTCAGTGAAAAACCAAGCCATGAGTTCGAAGGAATTGTCCGTAGAGCTCCGAGACAGGATTGTGTCGAGACACAGATCTGGGGAAGGGTACCAAAACATTTCTGCAGCATTGAAGGATCCCCAAGAACACAGTGGCCTCCATCATTCTTAAATGGAAGAAGTTTGAGAACCACACAAACTCTTCCTGAGGCACCGCCGGCCAAACTGAGCAATCGGGGGAAGGGCCTTGGTCCAGGAGGCTGACCAAGAATCCGATGGTCACTCTGAACAGAGTGAGTTCCTCCGTGGAGATGGAGAACCTTCCAGAAGGACAACCATCTCTGCAGCACTCCACCAAACAGGCCTTATGGTAGAGTGACCAGACGGAATCCACTCCAGTAAAGGCACATGACAGCCCGCTTGGAGTTTGCCAAAAGGCACCTAAAGGACTCTCAGACGAGAGAAAACAAGATTCTCTGGTCTGATGAAACCAAGATTGACACTTTGCCTGAATGCCAAGCGTCATATCTGGAGGAAAACCTGGCACCATCCCCTCGGTGAAGCAATGGTGGTGACAGCAGCATCATGCTGTGGGGATGTTTTTCAAGCAGCAGGGACTGGGAGACTAGACAGGATCGAGGGAAAGATGAAAAGAGCAAGTACAGAGAGATCCTTGATGGGAAACCTGCTCCAGAGCGCTCAGGACCCCAGACTGGGTGACGGTTCACCTTCCAACAGGACAACGACCCTCAGCACACAGCCAAGACAATGCAGGAGTGGCTTCGGGACAAGTCTCTGAATTGTCCTTGGAGTGGCCCAGCCAGAGCTGGGACTTTTCCACCTTGCTTCCTCAGGGATTCGAACGCAGTGACCTTTCGGTTAAACTGCTTCCCGCACCATACTAAACGTCCAAACACACGACCAAATAGACGATGACAGCTCTAGTGTACAGATTGATAAGATTGATGTTCTAACATAAACCTAATGTACCATCCAGTTCCACCGATGAAACTCCTAATGTACCATCCAGTCCACGATGAACCCTAATGTACCATCCAGTCTATGATGAACCCTAATGTACCATCCAGTCCACATGAACCCTAATGTACAATCCAGTCCAGATGAACCCTAATGTACCATTCAAGTATCCAGTCGATGAACCCTAATGTACCATCCAGTCACAATGAACCCTAAATGTACCATCCAGCCATGATGAACCCTAATGTACCATCCAGTCTACGATAACCCTAATGTACCACCAGTCCACGATTGAACCCTAATGTACCATCCAGTCCCGATGAACCTAATGTACCATCCAGTCATGATGAATCCTAATGTACCCATCAGTCCATGTTAGAACCCTAAGTGTACCATCCAGTCCATGATGACCCTATGTCATCCAGTCCGCATGAACCCTAATGTACCATCCAGTCCACGATGAACCCTAATGTAACTCCATACCATGTCCAGCATGATGCCAAGCATCCTAATGTACCATCCAGTCCACGATAACCCTACATGTACCATCAGTCCATGATGAACCCTAATGTACCATCCAGTCTTCATGATACATCTAATGTACCATCCAGTCTATGATCGAACTCGTAATGTACCAGTCCAGTCCACGAATAAACCCAATGTTACCATCCAGTCCATGATGAACCCCTAATGTACCATCCAGTCCACGATGAACCCTAATGTACCCATCCTAGTCCATCGCATGGAACCCAATGTACCATCCAGTCCATGCATGAACCCAATGTACCATCCAGTCTATGATGAACCTAATGTACCATCCAGTCGCATGATGAACTCTAATGTACCACCAGTCACGATGACCCTAATGTACCATCAGTCCCGAGAATCCTAGTGTACCATCCAGTCCACGATGAACCCTAATGTACCATCCAGTCCATGATGAACCCTAATGTACCATCCAGTCCACACGATGAACCCTCAATGTAACCATCCCAGTCCATGATGAACCCTAATGTACCATCCATCAGATAACCTAATGTACCATTCGCAGTCTATGATGAACCTAATGTACCATCCATCCCGATGAACCCTAATGTACCACTCCAGTCCACGATGAAGCCTAATGTACCCATCAGTCCAGATGAACCTAATGTACCATCCAGTCTATGATGAACTCTAATGTACCATCCAGTCCACGATGAACCCTAATGTACCATCCAGTCTATGATGAACCCTAATGTACCATCCAGTCATGATGAATCTAAGTACCATCCAGTCTATGATGAACTCTAAATGTACCATCCAGTCCATGATGAATCCTAATGTACCATCCAGTCCAGATGAATCCTAAGTTACCATCCAGTCTATGATGAACTCTAATGTACCATCCAGCCACGATGAACCCTAATGTACCATCCAGTCCACGATGAACCCTAATGTACCATCCAGTCTATGATGAACTCTAATGGACCATCCATCCATGATGAATCCTAATTGTACCATCCAGTCTATGATGAACTCTAAGTACCATACCACACCTAGAGACTAAGAGACAAGTACTCAGTGTACAAGTGATAAGATGGATGCCATGGTTGCGATGCACCATACCTAAAGGTCCCTCCCATCATCCTCCTTGATCTCTAGACTGACGGTGAAGGTGAAGACGTCGCTTCTGGCGTCAGGGGCGGAGCCAAGCCCGAGAGGAGCGTCTTCTTGGCGGACCGCCTAAAGGCCGTGGCGAAGCTGTACAGTATCCTGCTGACCTGTGGAGTTCACAGACAGACAAACCAGACAGACCGGACAGACGGACAGACACCACACAGAAACACACAGGAGTTGAAGATCAGTGACATACACACACCATTAGAGTCCTAGAGAGTTTTTCAGTCATTGGGAAACATGATACAGTATCATAGATAGGGCTGAGCTGAATTCTCTCTCTGTATGTAGTGTGTGTGTGTGTTGGTTGTGTGTGTGGTGTGTGTGTGTGTGTGTGTGTGTGTGTGTGTGTGTGTGTGTTCCAGTGGAGGCCCTGTGCCCCCACCAGGCTGGACTGTCTGTCAGGAAGATGACATGGGGGGTTCTGGGCTGTCTGGAAGATGACATGGGGGAGTCTGCACTGTCAGTCTGGAAGATGACATGGGGGGGTCTGGACTGTCTGGAAGATGAATATGGGGGGGGGGGGTCTGGACTGTCTGGAAGATGACATGGGATCTGCACTGTCAGTCTGGAAGATGACATGGGGGGGGTCTGGACTGTCTGGAAGATGATATGGGGGGGGGGGGGGTCCGGACTGTCTGGAAGATGACATGGGGGATCTGCACTGTCTGTCTGAAGATGACATATGGGGGGGTCTGGACTGTCTGGAAGATGATATTGGGGGGTCTGACTGTCTGGAAGGATATGGGGGGGGGGGGGGGGGGTCTGGACTGTCTGGAAGATGAATGGGGGGGTCTCACTGTCTGTCTGGAAGATGATATGGGGGGGTCTGGACTGTCTGGAGAGATATATGGGGGGTCTGGACTGTCTGGAAGATGATATGGAGGGGGTCTGGACTGTCTGGAAGATGATATGGGGGTCTGGACTGTCTGGAAGATGACATGGGGGGTCTGGACTGTCTGTCTGGAAGATGACATGGGGGGGTCTGGACTGGTCTGGAAGATGACATGGGGGGTCTGGACTGTCTGTCTGGAAAGATGACATGGGGGGGTCTGGACTGTCTGGAAGGACATGAAGGGGGTCTGGACTGTCTGGAAGATGATATGGGGTCTGGACTGTCTGGAAGATAATATGGGGGGTCTGGACTGTCTGGAAGATGATATGGGGGGACTGGACTGTCTGGACGATAATATGGGGGGTCTGGACTGTCTGGAAGATAATATGGGGGGACTGGACTGTCTGTCTGGGGAAGATGATATGGGGGGGGTCTGGACTGCTGGAAGATGACATGGAGGGGGTCTGGACTGTCTGGAAGATGATATGGGGGGGGGGGGGGTCTGGACGTCTTGGAAGATGATATGGGGGGGGGGGTCGGACTGTCTGTCTGGAAGATGACATGGGGGGGGGGGGTCTGGACTGTCTGTCTGGAAGATGATATGGTGGGGGGGGGGGTGGGGGACTGTCTGTCTGGAAGATGACATGGGGGTCTGAACTGTCTGTCTGGAAGATGACATGGGGGGTCTCTGGATGTTCTGTCTGGATGATGAAATGGGGGGGGGGGGCGGTCTGGGCTGTCTGGAAGATGACATGGGGGGATTGGAAGAAGTCAGTGGAGGGAGACATCTTCTCCAAGGAGGGAAAAGGGAAAATCAGGTCACTGCACACTGAGGAAGAGCATCTCAAATGGCACCGTATCCCTTATACAGTGTCCTACTTTTGATCAGGGCCGTATGGCACTTTGTAGGAAATAG
The DNA here is from genome assembly GCF_002910315.2 of Salvelinus sp. IW2-2015. Taxonomy (NCBI): domain Eukaryota; kingdom Metazoa; phylum Chordata; class Actinopteri; order Salmoniformes; family Salmonidae; genus Salvelinus; species Salvelinus sp. IW2-2015. The sequence goes on along the minus strand of NW_019944541.1, from coordinate 1,514 downwards.
GGTGCCATTTGGGACGTAGACTCTGTCTCACTATTAACAGGCTTAGCCAGTTCAGGCAGAGAAAAGTACAGCAGGTTGAGGCTGGCTGACTACAGGAACTACAGGCTACACAAGATAGAAACACATGGCTAGCCCACTGGCTACATCAGTGAGTGAGGTGAGTGAGTGAGTGAATGAGGGAGAGAGGGGTAGAGAGAGAGGGGTAGAAGGTAGAGGGGGGAGTAGAGAGAGGTAGAGAGGGGTAGAGAGAGAGGTACATAGAGGTACAGAGAGGGTAGAGAGGGGGGTAGAGAGAGGGGTAGAAGGAAGAGAGGGGTTAGAAGGATAGCGAGAGGTAGAGAGATGGAAAAAAACATTTCTCCAACCTTTTCGGCCATATAACAAAGAACCAAGAGCAAACACATATACATGATCATATACTAAACTTAGTCAACTATTAGACTACCAGAACACACAGGATTCTCCAATTACATTGGATGAACTACAGGACAAAATCAAACCCTCCAACCCAAAAGGGCCTGATGTGTTGATGGTATACTAAACGAAATTATAAAATATACAGACCACAAATTCAAATGGGCTATTCTTAAACTCTTCAACATCATCCTCAGCTCTGGCATCTTCCCTAATATTTGGAACCAAGGACTGATCACCCCAATCTACAAATGTGGAGACAAATTTGACCCCAATAATTACAGTGGAATATGCATCAGCAGCAATCTGTGAAAACCCCTCTGCAGTATCARCAACAGCACTCKAACATGTCTCCTGAGCAAATGTCACATTGCCATCTCACCAAAATACCGTACGACAGACCATGTGTACACCACGCACGCCCTTACTGAAAAACAAACAACAAAAAGTAAAGACCTCAAGCTTTGTTGATTTCAAACAKGRTTTTGACTCAATCTGGCATTAGGGTCTGCTATACAAATTGATGGAAAGCTAAAAGAATGGTTTTCCAAAAAAGGTCCAGTAGCCAACACAACAAATACAAATTCTCTCTCGACACTGTTGTCCATCGAGCACACAAAGAATTACACCTACCTCGGCCTAAACATCAACACCACAGGTAACTTCCACAAGGCTGTGAACAATTTAAGAGACAATGCAAGAAGGGCRTTCTATGCCATCCAAAGGAACATACACCTCAACATCCCAATTAGGATCTGGCTAAAGATACTTCAATCAGTTATCGAACCCATTACCCTTTATGGTTGTGAGAATTCACAAAATGGGACAAACACTCAATTGAGACACTGCATGCAGAATTCAGCAAAAATATACAGTGAAGGTAGCCTAGTGGTTAGAGCGTTGGGCCGGTAACCGAAAAACCGAAAGGTTGCTGGATCAAATCCCCGAGCTGACAAATATACTACTGTAGGTTACTCACAAAATGGGACAAACACTCAATTGAGACACTGCATGCAGAATTCAGCAAAAATATACAGTGAAGGTAGCCTAGTGGTTAGAGCGTTGGGCCGGTAACCGAAAAACCGAAAGGTTGCTGGATC
>NW_019944540.1:38974-69039 GCF_002910315.2 Salvelinus sp. IW2-2015 | reverse complement strand
ACACTTGTTCAAAACAACCACACACACAACCCAGTCATGACGTTGTGCTACGAGTCAACACCAACTTTTCAAACAACACACCACCGGCCCCAAGTCATTGACGTTGTGCTACTGGAGTCAGACCATTACTGTTTCAAAACCAACACACACAAACCCATCATGACGTTGTGCTTACTGAGTCACGACACACTGTTCAAAACAACACACACACAACCCAGTCATGACATTGTGCTACCTGAGTCAGACACACTCTGTTTCAAAACAAACACACCACACGGCCCAGTCATGGACGTTGTTGCTACTGAGTCAGACACACTGTTTCCAAAACAACACACACAACCCAGTCATTGACGTGTGCTACTGAGTCAGACACACTGTTCAAACAGGACAACAACACGGCCCGTCATGACGTCTTGTGCTACTGAGTCAGACCCACTGTTCAAAACAACACAACACGACCCAGTCATACGTTGTGCTACTGAGTCAGACACATTTTCACAAACAACCACACAACCAGTCATGACGTTTTGTGCATACTGAGTCAGATCACACTGTTCAAAACAACACACACAACCCAGTCATTGGACGTTGCTGCTACTGAGTCAGACACACTGTTTCAAAACCAACACACACACAACCCGCCCTCAGTCATGACATTGTTGGGCTTTTACTTGGGGAAAGGGGGGTTTTTTTTTCCCAAAGGGGGGGGGGGACACACTTGTTTCAAAACACATACACAACCCAGTCATGACCGTTTGTTGCTACGAGTCAGACACACTGTTCAAACAACACACACGGCCCAGTCATGACGTTGTTGCTACTGGAGTAGACACACTGTTCAAACACACACAACACGGCCCAGTCATGGACGTTGTCGCTAACTGAGTCAGACACCACTGTTCAAAACAACACACACACAACCCAGTTCATGACGTTTGTTGCCTTACTGAGTCAGACCACACTGTTCAAAACAAAACACACACACGGCCCCAGTCATGACGTTGTGCTACTGAGTCTACACACTGCTTCAAAACAACACACACAACCCAGTCATGACTTTGTGCTACTGAGTTCAGACACACTGTTCAAAACAACACACACAACCAAGTCATGACGTTGTTGCTACTGAGTCATTACACAATGTTTCAAAACAACACACACACGTCCCCTGTTCATGACGTTGTTGCTACTGAGTCATTACACACTGTTCAAAACAACACACACAAACCCAGTCATTAGACGTTTGTGCTACTGAGTCAGACACACTGTTTCAAAAAAAACACACACCCACTCATTGACGTTGTGCTACTGAGTCCAGACACACTGTTTTCAAAACAACACACACGGCCCAGTTTCATGACGTTGTGCTACTGAGGTCAGACACCACTGTTCAACAACAAACACCACACAAACCCAGTCATGGACGTTGTGCCTACTGGTCAGACACACTGTTCAACAAACAACACACACCCACAACCCAGTCATGACGTTGTGCTTACTAGTCAGACACCACTGTTCAAACAAACACACACACGGCCCAGTCATGGGACATTGGCTACTGAGTCAGACACCCTGTTCAAAACAACACACAACCCAGTTCATTGACGTTGTGCTACTGAGTCAGACACACTGTTCAAAACAACACACACGGCCCAGTTCATCGACGTTGTGCTTACTGGTCAGACACCCTGTCAAAACAACACCACACACAACCCAGTCATGAACGCATCAGAGCAGATACTGTAACAGGCTACTAAAGTCTGGTAACTTTGCAGCATAAATTGTGGCCCACCAAATATCTTTATTTATTATTATATCAATTTTATAATGTAGGATGTTTAGATCATGCCCCAGGGACAGACCACATCCACTGCCCAACCCGCAGGAGGACCTCTCTCTCTCTTCTCTTCCTCTCTCTTCTTCTGAAGGCTTTGCCCATGTGAAACCTTGTTCTCAACCAAAATTTACTTTGGGTCCAAACACAATTTCATGGCTGGGCAGTCGCCAGGAATAATTATTGAGGGCCCCAAGCAGACACATCGATCAGGCACTCAGTACCTCTCTCAAATAAGAAGCTCATTTTTGATAGTGCTATTCATTAATTTTGTGAGAAGCTACCTATCTACCACTGCTAGTCTTAAGACAAGTCTTTTGAAAAAGGTTATAGAATAATCATTATTAGATCTTTTGCTGATGGCTCTCTATTCTGCCTTGGTAACAACATAAAAATATTTTGAGGGCAGTGGCACCCAACCTCCTCTCACTACCCGAAAAAAAAGGTAGGCATTTACTACAGGGCGCTGTGTCTTTACCAGTATATCTATAAAAATGAAAACATTTGCAAACATCACTGCTAATACAAAATCAAAATTTGGAATATTAAGTTTAAATTGTAGCAGAATAGCTTTAAAAACGTTCATTCCACCCTGATTACAAGAGCCCAGTTAGTAAATACGTTGTCACCCCTATTTAGAAAAGCACAGTATTCAGTTGAGCTAGCTACAGTAATTGGCCTGACTGACAGAACCACTATTCATTCAGTATGCCACTGAAACACATTCTCCTGACTGACAGAACACTATTCATTCAGTAAGCCACTGAAAACACATTCCCTGACTGGGACAAACCACTTTCATTTCAGGTATGCCACTGAAACACATTCCCTGGACTGAACAGGAACCACTATTCATTCAGTAAGCCCACTTGAAAACACACATTCCCTGACTGACAGAACCACTATCATTCAGTTATGCCACTGAACACATTTCCCTGACTGAGAGAACCACTATTCATTTCCAGTTATGCCACTGAAACACATTCCCTGAGACTGACAGACCACTATTCATTCACGTTATGCCACTTGAACACATTCCCTGACTGACAGAACCACTAGTTCATCAGTATTGCCACTGAAAACACATTCCGGCTGACTGACCAGACACCCTATTCAATTCAGTATACCACTGAAACACATTCCCTGACTGACAGAACCACTATTTCGTTCAGTATGCCACTGAAACACATTCCCTGACTGGACAGAAACCACTATCATTCAGTATGCCACTGAAACACATTCCCTCTGACTGACAGAACCCACTATTCATTCAGTTATACCAACTGAAACACATTTCCCTGACTGACAGAAACCACTATTCATCAGTATGCCACTTGACACATTTCCCTGACTGGACAGAACCACTATTCATTCAGTTATACCACTGAAACCACCCATTCCCTGACTGACAGAACCACTATTCATTCTCAGGTTATTACCACTGAACACGATTCCTTGACTTGACAGAACCACTATTCATTCAGGTATACCACTGAACACATTCCCTGACTGATAGAACCACTATTCATTCAGTATTACCACTGAAAAACACATTCCCTGACTGACAGACCACTATTTTCATTCCGGTATGCCACTGAAACACATTCCCTGATGACAGATCCACTATTCATTCAGTATTGCCACTGAAAAACACATTTTCCCTGACTGACAGAACCAACTATTCATTTCAGTACTGCCACTGAAACACATTCCCTGACTGGGACAGAACCACTATTCATTTCAGTATCCACTGAAACACATTCCTGACTGACAGAACCACTATTTCATTCAGTTTGCCACTTGAAAAACACATTCCCTGACTGACAGAACCACTATTATTTCAGTATGCCACTGAAAACACATTCCCTTGACTGACAGAACCACTTATTTCTTTCAGTATGCCCAAAACTTTGGGGAAACCCCCCCCCCCAAAAAACATTCCCTGACTATGACAGAACACTATTCATTCAGTATGCCACTGAAACACATTCCCTGATGACAGGAACCACTAATTCATTTCAGTATGCCACTGAAACACATTCCCCCTGACTGACAAGAACCACTATTTCATTCAGGACACATCCAACCTGGAAGCTGAGTTGAGTAGTGTTTGGGTTCTTGACTGCTATTTTGAAAGCCAAGAGAAAAAAGAAAAAAGAAAAAGAAAGTACATTTAACAATAATATATTGACATGGGGACTGGAATGCTGGAGTTAAGGCTTGCTAGGACAAGACAGATAACACATTCAATTAGCACTGAGGTGTAAGTTAAGGAGGTGTCGAAGCGCCTTTGGAGCCAACAAGTGGCAGGGAGTCTTGAAGCCCTTTGAAGCCCCCTCCCGCTGTTACAAAGACCATCACTGGCATTTTCACAGAAATCTGTCCAGAAATAAAGCTTCTCCCAAGTGGGTGTGACACTAGCCCCACTTGTTATATATTTTAATTCTTGGCTCTTTGGACTTCATAATCCTGTTCAAATCAAATTCCAAATGTTATTTTGTTCACATACACCAGGATGGTTAGCAGACTGTTAATGCGAGTGTAGCGAAAATGCTTTGTGCTTTTAGTTCCCGGACAACTGCAGTAATAACCAATGCAGTAATACTAACCTAACATTTTCCACAACTAAACTACCCTATACACCACAAGTGTTAAGGGAATGAAGAAGTATGTACATAAAATATATGAATAGTGATGGTATACAGCACGACATTAGGCAAGATGCAGTACGATTGGCATATCGAGTACAGTACTATACAATAGTGAGATGAGTAATGTAGGCGTATGTAAACATATAAAAGGTGGCATTGTTAAAGTGGCTAGTTGACTACATGTATTACAATCTAAGATGGCCCACAAGATGCAGTAAGATGGTATGGACAGTACAGTATAACATCATTGAGATGAGAATGTAGGGTATGTAACATTATATTGAAAGTGGCATTGTTTCAACCTTTCTAGCCCCCCCCACATTCCACTTGAAAAGGAAGCGCGCGACATTTTCAAAAAATTCATTTTTTTGAAATATTTTACTTTCACACATTAACAAGTCCAATACAGACAAAATGGGGAAAAGATAAACATCTTTGGAATCCAGCCAACTGTCCGATTTTAAATGTTACCAGCGAAAACAACCACGTATATTTAGTTAGCCACCACCAAATACAAAAAAGCACAGACATTTTCTTTCACAGCAACAGGTAGCTTGCACAAAACCCCCAAATAGAGATAGAATTAGTCACTAACCAAGAAACAACTTCATCATGATGACAGTCTTAAACATGTATCACCCAGATAAATCATTGTTTTGTTAGACAATATGTTGCATATTTCAGGTATAACATCATAGTTTTACATTGCAGCTACAATCAACAAATTTAGCACTGAAGCAGGCAAGAATAAACTACAGAGAGCAAACTGAAAATACCTTAAATACTCACATCATAAAACATTTATGAAAAATACATGTGTACAGCAAATGAAAGATTAACATTGTGAATCCAGCCAATATTTCAGATTTTTTAAGTAGTTTTACAGGTGAAACAACAATAAGCATATATTAGCGTACCACAAATAAGCAACACACAAACCGCATTCATGCCACCGCACAAGGTAGCGATCGCAAAAAAAAACAGCAAAAGATAATAAAATTATTCCACTAACCTTGACAACTCATCAGATGACAGTCCTATAACATCATGTTACACAATACATATATGTTTGTTCGAAAATGTGCATATTTAGCTGTACAAATCGTGGTTTACAATGTGACATACGTAGCCAAACTGCACAAAATTATCCGGATATATTTCTGACACTCACCTAATCTAATCAAATAACACATCATAAACTTTACAAAAAAATGTTTGTACAGCAAATGAAAGATACACTAGTTCTTAATGCAATCGCCATGTTAGAATTCTAAAAATAACTTTAGTACGACATACAGCTTACGTTATAGCGAGACAGCGCCTGCAATGAAGGGCGGAAAATAGTACTAAACATTTTCCACAGAAATACGAAATAACATCATAATGGTTCTACTTTTCTAGCTTCCCTCAGAATCTTGTTACAAGGAGTCCTTTGTCCAGAATAAATCGTTGTTTGGTTTTGTTAGAAATGTCCTCTTCTCCTGTCGAATTAGCAACCAAAAGCTCGCCCAGTGGCGCGAAGTTGTCCATCTCACCAAAACGCAGAGAACGGAAAACGCCCAAAACTCCCGATAAACGTTCAATAATCTGTATAAAACTATATTGAAAAAAACATACTTTACGATGATATTATCACATGTATCAAATAAAATCAAGCCGGAGATATTAGCCGTCTATACCGAAGCTTTTCAGAAGCGGCAGGTTAGGGTCCTTCCCGCGCCTTGCTGGACAAAGGAAAATTTGGGGTCACGTCATTCCAAGAGCTCTTGTTCGACCTCAGATCAAGCTAGACACCCCATTCCACCTCCCCACTGCTGTTGACATCTAGTGGAAGGCGTATGAAGTGCATGTATATCCATAGATTCAAGCAAATGAATAGGAAGCCCTGGAACAGAGCCTCGATTTCAGATTTTTCACTTCCTGTTGAATTTGCTGCAAAATTAGTTCTGTTTTACTCAACGGATATAATTTCAAACGGTTTTAGAACTTGAGAGTGTTTTCTATCCATAGTAATAATAATATGCATATTGTACGATCAAATAGAGTACGAGGCCGCTTTAAATTGGAACTATTTTTTCCCAAAGTGAAAATAGCGCGCCCTACACACTAACAGGTTAAAGTGGCTAGTGATACATTTTTTCATCAATTTTTACATTTTTAAAGTGGCTGGAGTTGAGTCAGTTGAGCAGCCCACTAAATGTTAGTGGTGCTGTTTAACAGTCTGATGGCCTTGAGATAGAAGCTGTTTTTCAGTCTCTCGTCCCTTGCTTTGATGCGCACCTGTCCTGTACTGACCTCGCCTTCTGGATGATAGCGGGGTGAACAGGCAGTGGCTCAGGTGGTTGTTGTCCTTGATGATCTTTATGGCCTTCCTGTGACATCGGGTGGTGTAGGTGTCCTGGAGGGCAGGTAGTTTGCCCCCGGTGATGCGTTGTGCAGACCTCACTGCACAACGTTGCTGGGTGCTATTGTCCTCCATCAGCACCGGCCTGTACCCTACCTGCCCGAAGCTCTCTCCTGGCCCCTTACACTAAGTCTGAATTTTTCCTGCTAGGTGACCTAAACTGGGACAGGCTTAAACCACCTGAACAAGTCATAAAGCAATGGGACTCGTTACATCTTTCTCAGATTATTACCAATCCCACAAGGTATGACTCCAAAAACCCAGAAAAGGCTACGCTCCTCGAAGTTATCCTCACAAATAATCCTGATAGGTATCAGTCTGGTGTTTTCTGTAATGACCTTAGCGATCACTGTTTTACAGCCTGTGTTCGTAATGGCTGCACAGTGAAACGACCTGTCCTGATTTGTTWTAGACGCTTGCTAAAATACTTGACTGAACAAGCCTTCCTTCACAAACTGGCCTCTGTAAAATGGTATAGAATCAGCTTGATCCTCTCTGTCGAAGACGCTTGGACCTTCTTTTTTGATATTTTCAGTGGTATTTTTAATACACACGCCCCCATAAACACGCCCCCATAAAGAAAATGATAATTAAAAACAGGTTCAGCCCCTGGTTTGACCGTGATCTTGCAGAATTACTCCACCTCAAGAATTGCATTTGGCGAAAGGCTCGGCACACACGTACTCAGGCTGACTGRCTATCGTTCAGGCAATTGAGAAATAAGTGCACTCAGGCTATCCGGAAGGCCAAAGTTAGTTACTTAAGGAGCAGTTCTCTCTCCTTGGGTCTAACCCCAAGAAGTTCTGGAAAACCGTTAATGACCTGGAGAATAAACCCTCCTCCTAACAGCTGCCCATGTCCCTTAATGTTGATGATGTGGTTGTTACAAGCACATGGCTGGGCCATTTAATCACCACTTCATAAAGTCAGGATTCCTATTTCACTTAGCCATGCCTCCTTGCCAATCCAACATCTCCCACCCCTTCTAATGCGAAGAGCCCCAACGCTTCTCCCTCTTTTTCCTCTGCCCCACTACAAAGTTTCTCCCTGCAGGCAGTCACTGATTCCGAGGTGCTAAATGAGCTCCTGAAATTTGACCTCAAAAAACCATGGCCAGATGGTTTAGACCCTTTCTTCTTTAAGGTTGCTGCCCCTATCATCRSCAAGCCTATCTCTGACCTTTTCAACCTGCCTCTCCTTTCTGGGGAGGTTCCCATTGCTTAGAAGTCAGCCACGGTTCATCCTTTATTTAAAGGGGAGATCAAGCTGATCACAACTGTTATAGGCCTATTTCTATTTTGCCCTGTTTATCAAAAGTGTTGGAAAAACTTGTCAGATAATCAACTGACTGGCTTTTCTTGATGTCTATAGTATTCTYTCTGGTATGCAATCTGGTTTCCGCTCAGGTTATGGATGTCTCACTGCAACCTTAAAGGTCCTCAATGATGTCACCATTGCCCTTGATTCTAAGCAATGTTGTGCTGCTATTTTTATTGACTTGGCCAAAGCTTTTGATACGGTAGACCATTCCATTCTGGTCTCTGAGGGGTCTATGTCCTGGTTTGCTAATTACCTCTCAACAACATAGCTCAGGCAGTAGGAAGCTCTCTCATCCATTTACGTATATGCAGATGATACAGTCTTATACTCAGATGGCCCCTCCCCAGACTTTGTGTTAAATGCTCTACAACAATCTTTCTTAGTGTCCAACARGCTTTCTCTACCCTTAACCTTGTTYTGAACACCTCCAAAACAAAGGTCATGTGGTTTGGTAAGAAGAATGCCCCTACTCCCACAGGTGTTATTACTACMTCTGAGGGTTTAGAGCTTGAKGTAGTCACCTCATRCAAGTACTTGGGARTATGGCTAGACGGTGMACTGTCCTTCTCTCAGCACATATCAAMRCTGCAGACTAAAGTGAAATCTAGACTTGGTTTCCTCTATCGTAATCGCTCCTCTTTCACCCCAGCTGCCAAACTAACCCTGATTCAGATGACCATCCTACCCACGCAAGATTACAGAGACATAACACACACTGTATATAGACTTTTCTATTGTGTTATTGACTGTACATCACTGTACTCTATACTACTCTGTAAACTAGTCATCTCTGTATACCCATTGCAAGACCAACTGGTTGATGCTTATTTATAWAACCCTSTAAGGCCTCACTCCCACCTGAGATATCTACTGCATCCCTCATCCTCCACATACAACACCCGTTCTGCCAGTCACATTCTGTTAAAGGTCCCCAAAGCTCACACAACCCTGGGTTGCTCCTCTTTTCTCTTCACTGCAGCCAGCKACTGGAACGAGCTGCAACAACCACTCAAACTTGACAGTTGTATCTCAATCTCTTCATTCAAAGGCTCAATCATGGACACTCCTACTGACAATTGTGGCTGCTTTGTGTGATGTATTGTTGTCTGTACCTTCTTGCCCTTTGTGCTGTTGTCTGTGCCCAATAATGTTTGTACCATGTTTTGTGCTGCTACCATGCTGTGTTGCTACCATGCTGAGTTGTCATGTGTTGCTGCCTTGCTATGTTGTTGTCTTAGGTCTCTCTTTATGTAGTGTTGTGTTGTCTCTCTTGTTGTGATGTGTGTTTTGTCCTATATTTATAYTGTATTCATTTAAAAAAAATATATATCCCAGGCCCCCGTACTTGCAGGAGGCCTTTTCTTTTTGTCAATAAGAATTTGTTCTTAACTGACGTGCCTAGTTAAATAAAATAAAAAATATATAGAAAAAAATATAGACTGTAACAGTGGAGATGGACACAGTCACAAGGTGTTCAGAATGTGCTCTGTGATGTACATTTTCACATTCAAGGCCATGTCAAAATAAATTGTGGTCTTGGTGAATGACTTAATTTCCCTTGCCATTAGCTAGGTTTCCATCCAATTGGCAACAGATTTTTATACAAATATTCTAAAAAGTTAAMCTTATTCCATCTGCCTATAAAATGCTTTTCCACGATGTGGTGGTAGTACAATGGTAATACAATAAAACATATCTTTCTACTATATGATGGTTTTTATATCAATATTAGCGCATACAATCATTTCCACCGCAGTTGTCGCATAATCTATTTCAACTTGTCTTCAGAACAGCACGTCAGAACAGCACTTCAGAACAGAACTCAAATGTGCCATTCTTTCTGGGTGCTCAGCTCAGCTGTCCAATACCAGATTGTGGTGTGTTGAAGCATGGGACATGTGAGTCCTCCTGTCTGTCTTGTGTAGTCTGTTGTAAGACAGCTTTTGAGCTGTGGAGTCTCTTGCTCGCTCTCTCCCTCTCCCTTTGCCCCTCTCTCTCTCTTGCCCTCTCTCTTTGCCTCTCTCTCCCTCTCCCTTCGCCTCTCTCTCTCCCTCTCCATCTCCCTTTTTCTCTCTCTCCATTCTCTCTCCTCTCTCTCCTTCCCCTCTGTCCCGTCTCTCTCTCTCTCCCTCTCCTCTCTCTCTCCTTCCCCTCTCTACTGTCTCTCTCCTCTCTCTCCTTCCCCTCTCTCCTGCCTCTCTCTCTCCTTCCCCTCTCTCCTGTCTCTCTCTCCTCTCTTTCCCTCTTTCTCTCACTCTTTACCGATTGGTCACTGGCCTGCATGCTAAAGCTAAGATCATCTAACTGTCATGCAGCAGCTCATTAAACAGAGACTGGTGGCCTTAAATCCGATGGACCTTGTTGGGGCAGCTTGACGTTTATTGTCTTGAGTCTTGTCCTGGCCAGCTGCAATGTTAAAATGGGCTATATTGTGAATATTTATGAAAACAAAAATGAGCTTTTTGGTCTAAATTTAAGCATCAGGATTAGCAGTGTGGTTAAGGTTAGGTTTAAAACATTTAATGACTTTGTGGCTGTGCCAGCAAGTGACCACAAGAGCTGCCTCCAAAACATTGTTCATGACGAAAAACGCTTACCTGCCTTGTTGAGCTGGGTAGCCCTCAGTAGCAGGGGAGGGAAGGTGAGGGAATACAGCTAGGCTACATATCTATTTGGGTTTATTGGTTAGGTTATAAGATATGTTACAAAAATGTGGGTTTGGAGACAGGGATTGGGACCGGTTCAGGGAACAGAACCAAAAACGTGAAAATAACTACATTTTCGGAGGAACGGAAACAGAAACGGGAACACTATTGTTCCAGAACAAAACAATTATTTTCAAATGTTGAGAACCGGTTGTGAGTGAGACCCAAATGGCACTCTATTCCCTTTATTGTGCACTACTTTTGAAATTGAGTGCCATTTAAGACCCATGTCACAGCTGCAAACTACAAATCTGAAAGACTGGAAGTGGCCATTTGGAGGTAAGCCATCTCAATCAATCAATCAATCAAATGTATTTATAAAGCCCTTCTTACACCAGCTGATGTCACAGTGCTGTACAGAAACCCAGCCTAAAACCACAAACAGCAAGCAATGCAGGTGTAGAAGCACGGTGGCTAGGAAAAACTCCCTAGAAAGGCCAGAACCTAGGAAGAAACCTAGAGAGGAACCAGGCTATGAGGGGTGGCCAGTTCTCTTGAGACCGAGTTTGCGTCTTTCACATGGATAGGCAGACCATTCCATAAAAATGGAGCTCTATAGGAGAAAGCCCTGCCTCCAGCTGTTTGCTTAGAAATTCTAGGGACAATAAGGAGGCCTGCGTCTTGTGACCGTAGCATACGTGTAGGTGTGTACAGCAGGACCAAATCAGAAAGATAGGTAGGAGCAAGCCCATGTAATGCTTTGTAGATTAGCAGTAAAACCTTGAAATCAGCCCTTGCCTTCAGTGTAGAGAGGCTAGCACTGGAGTAATATGATCACATTTTTAGGTTCTAGTCAAGATTCTAGCAGCTGTGTTTAGCACTAACTGAAGTTTATTTATTGCTTTTTCCGGGTAGCCGGAAAGTAGAGCATTGCAGTAGTCTAACCTAGAAGTGACAAAAGCATGGATACATTTTTCTGCATAATTTTTGGACAGAAAGTTTCAGATTTTTGCAAGGAAAAAGCTGTCCTTGAAACAGTCTTAATATGTTCGTCAAAAGAGAGATCAAGGTTCAGGCTAACGCCGAGGTCAATCACAGTTTTATTTGAGATGACTGTAGATTAATTGTCAGATTCAACAGAATATCTCTTTGTTTCTTGGGACCTAGAACTAGCATCTCTGTTTTGTCCGAGTTTAAAAGTGAACATTTACCGCCATCCACTTCCTTATGTCTGAAACACAGGCTTCCAGGTAGGGCAATTTTGGGGCTTCACCATGTTTTATCGAAATGTACAGCTGTGTCGTCTGCATAGCAGTGAAAGTTAACATTATGTTTCCGAATTACATCACCAAGAGGTCAAATATATTGTGAAAACGATAATGGTCCTAAAACAGAGCCTTGAGGAACACCGAAATTTACAGTTGATTTGTCAGAGGACAAACCATCCACAGAGACAAACTGATRTCTTTCCRACAGATAAGATCTAAACCAGGCCAGAACTTGTCCGTGTAGACCAATTTGGGTTTCCAATCTCTCCAAAAGAATGTGGTGATCGATGATATCAAAAKCAGCACTAAGGTCTAGGAGCACGAGGACAGATGCAGAGCCTCGGTCTGACGCGATTAAAAGATAATTTACCACCTTCACAAGTGCAGTCTCAGTGCTATGATTGGGTCTAAAACCAGACTGAAGCGTTTTGTATACATTGTTTGTCTTCAGGAAGGCAATGAGTAGCTGCGCAACAGCTTTTTCTAAAATGTTTGAGAGGAATGGGAAATTCGATATAGGCTGATTCGTTTTTTTATATTTTTTTGGTCAAGGTTTGGCTTTTTCAAGAGAGGCTTTATTACTGCCACTTTTAGTGAGTTTTGTACACATCCGGTGGATAGAGAGACGTTTATTATGTTCAACGTAGGAGGGCCAAGCACAGGAAGCAGCTCTTTCAGTAGTTTAGTTGGAATAGGGTCCAGTATGCAGTTTGGAGGTTTAGAAGCCATGATTATTTTCATCAATGTGTCAAGAGATATAGTATTAAAAATGTGAGTGTCTCCCTTGATCCTAGGTCCTGGCAGAGTTGTGCAGACTCAGGACAACTGAGCTTTGGAAGAATACGCGGATTTAAAGAGGAGTCCGTAATTTGCTTTCTAATGATCATGATCATTTCCTCAAAGAAGTTCATGAATTTCCCACTGCTGATAAATTGTCAAATTGTCAACTGCTTCAATTGTCATTGAAGGCTGAAGTGTAGTCGTCACTAAAGCCTGAAGTAAAGTGTAGTTGTCACTAAAGTCTGAAGTGAAGTGTTGTCGTCACTAAAGGCTTGGTGCCTTATGCCAAGCAGTAGGTAGATAGAGAGGACACCTGTCACGTTGGATGCGTCCCAAATGGCACCCTATTCCCTTTATTRTGCACTACTTTTGACCAGGGACCATAAGGCTTTAGTGACGACAACACTTGACATCCATTGGCTTTTTATTTTCGATTGGAGTGGTTTTTGTGAATGCCAGGCCAAATGGAGGTACTTACTTTGAAGCTCTCCCAGGGCCGTACTTCAAAAGGCCTTCATTAAAAACCTAATAATAAAATATCTCCATTTACATGAGTTATAGCAGACGGATCATCGTACCTTTTAAATTCACGTTGTTCTCGTTAACCTTTTGGAATGAATACATTTATATTCATCAGACATTATTGGATGAGACAATGTATTATAATGAGATTGGGCCAGTGCAATGTCAAACACCAAGACAGTCTTAGTCTGTCATTGTGTAAAATAGAGTGATTATGAACTGGTCAAGTCAAACCGCATAAATCAAGAGCACAGCATTGAGACCTGTCTCTCTCTGTCAACCTTTGAGAAATAGCTGTTTGGGCGTATTTAGCATTGAATGTGTCCCAAATGGCAGTTTATTTCCTTTGTAGTGCACTACTTTTGACCAGGGCCCATAGGGCTCGCATCAAATATAGTCCACTTTATAATGAATAGGGTGCCATTTGGGACACAGTAACTGGACATGCGAAGCGTTGAGCCTAGTTCATCTCTTCTACACTAGACTGAGTGCTTTTCTCTATTCCGCTACATTTTTCCTTTTCTGTGAGTCTCAGACACTGCACATAATTGTCTACAGGAGTGTGAGATATGGGCTGGTGAGAGATTGTTTTTAAATCATTTTTTGCTCTTGTTTGGAGAGCTGTTACCTCCTTCTGTCTCCCTAAATCTTGTCAGATAAATGTTGGGGTTGTGGCGGATGAATCAGAATTAGACTTATGTGAGATACTTGTCATTAGAATGTATCCCTTTGGACTCTAGTGTTGGCAGTTGCACTTTTCCYTCAGCTAGGGCTCAGTCACTTGGGGCCCAGAGAGGGGAGGGGTCAGGCTTGTCTTTCACATGTCCCTGGTGCTATGCAGAATATCAGAAAGGGAAGTGGACAGAATGGAACATTGTCTTCATATGTGAATGTGTCTTTACCTATTCTTAAACCATGTGAAGGGATGGCGTGATTAATGGGGAACCAATTACTTGTCTCCACAATGTCTGTGCGCCAGTCACTCCCTCCTTTTCCATTGGGGGGAGGTGTATGGCAGTGTCTGGAACCATTGTATGTCCTCTGATCTTACACTTATCATGGGATAGTGTATGACCTAGAGGCTCACTCCCCTCAGTGAGCTTGTCCAGGAGTGGGGTCAAGAGGGGGTTTACTTGAGATGGGAGTATCTAGAGTTGACAATTGATATATGCAATTGGATGAGTTGGTGTTTTTGTACTATGAAGTACCATGAATGAGATTAGAACCTCGTCTTAGGGACCAAACTGAACGATAATTTATAGCGAATGCTATCTGGCTATGGGATACTCCTCTCTCAAGTAAAAGTCTTTCTTTGTGAACAGTTCCTAAATATCTGTGGTTTGTCATGTCAAATGGGGGTGGATCTTTGCTATAAATGATCTCAGTAGCCATTGTGTTGACACTCAACGGTTCATTAGAAATGGCGAATCGTTGAAAGTCATGTGCTAATGCAAAGCTCTTATTATTATTAAAAATGTAGTTTAAGTATAACTCTGACTGGTGTGTGAAGTTTGTTTCTCCTCATTTGGTAAAGCAGAAATATGCCACCACAGGGTTCAGCCAGCTTTTATGCTACAATGTCCCCATGCAATGGGTCAATCACACAGGCTGTAATAGGAAAGGGTCCTGTTTCCATCGTGTAGCAGGGTAATGTATTCTCAATACTAAGGTGTATATTGCGTATACTGAGAGCAAATGCTGGAGCTGCACATTAAAGCAGTTGAAGTTGGCCAGGTCAGACCTGTGTCCCCTTCACTTATGGCCTATACTCACCAAAGGTGAGCATGCCAGGCATGTGTGATTTATTTTGGAGTGCAATGTTTTGAATTATAATGACCCAACCAAAGCCGGGTGGGCGAGTTGTCCACTTTGACGCCTCGCTCAATTAGAACGGTTCTCTATTTTTGCTTTGTTTTACTCGCGCTGTTGTGACAAAAAACAATATAAAGGTTGTCATTATTCACTTTTTTTCGAGCTAATTTGAATTGGTTTAGGTAGCTAAGGCTTGAGGCTTTACCATGCATGCTAAATTAGACCAAGTCATCAATTTATGGAAACACAGCATCGCTATCAGCAAAGATGATTGGAGATATGGACTATACTGCTAGCATTTCCCACCCGCCTCGCTCTGCTTGCTCCGCCTGCCCACTTATGGTGAGTTTTTTGCGTACTGGACAGTATGGGAGTGTTGTCACACATTTCCAGAATTTTCTCTGGGTCTGGAGAGCTACTATCAATGGACATCATCATATTTTCTGTAAGAGTTTGTTGATTAGTTTGCATGAATGCTACGTTGCAAGTTTGGACTAGCATAGAAACCTTTGCTTGGTTTGGTAGGACACTTCCAGGTTCCAACAGAATGTTCCAGGTTCCAACAGAACCTCATCATAGTACCTTCTGTTCAGCTGAAGACATCACAGACAGGCTTTCATATTCATCTTCACATCGCGCAACAATGAACATCAGTAATGACTGTATGGATGGTGATGGAAAGCTAAACACAGACATCAGATTGTACACCGGGGCTTTTGAGGGATTTCCTCAAGTAGGGAACCAGAATGGATGCACAGGTTTGTTCAAATCCTCTCCTCCTCCACTTCCTACCCCCTTTCCTCTCCTGTTCCTGTGCCAGCCGTCATTGCCAGCTGTGCCCCGTCAGCATCTGCCTCCCCCTTTACTTTCCTCTCCTCAGATTCAAATAAATGGATTTAAAACAGACAGATACGTTGCTTGTGATCATAAGCTTGTTCCCTCCCTCAGTTGTTCAAGCACACTTTGTAATGATAACGAGTGGTGGCCCCTTGATTATTGTCTTGTGGACACCCACGACCGTCAGAGGGGCAGTGGGAGGAATCTTTCTTTCTTCTTTCTTTTTTTTCTTTCTTTTTTCTTTCTGTCACGTGTGCTCCCACTCCCCCTCTCTGGCGCTCGAGGTCGCCTGGCTGTTCATCATTACGCACACCTGTCACCATCATTACGCGCACCAGCGCTTCATCGAACTCACCTGGACTCATCACGTCATTGATTGCCTCCCCTTTATCTGTCACTTCCTCCGTTTCATTCCCGTGTCTGCATTGATGTTACTTTGTTTCTCTTGTCCAGATGTTATTCTTGTTTAGTTTCATGTCTGTTTATTATTATATCTTCACCCTGTACTTGCTTCCGTCTCCCAGCGTCTGTAATTACGGAATCGTTACTCTTTCCTTCTTTCCTTTCTTCTTTCTTTCTTTCTTTCWTTCTTTTWAATTTTTTTTCTTTCTTTCTTGTCTGTGCTAATATAGATCAAATTTGCTAGCAAGCTAACCAACAACTGTAACGATGTATTTGAGAGACGACAAGTGCTTATTTTGTAACTTTATTTATGTTTTCGGTCCCGCTTTACGTGACGTTCAGCTTATAAAGCCTTCATAATACATTCATAAGCACTACATAAATGTGTTACAAAACATCATGCAAGTATGTCATGCTTTATAAAGGGTTCATAAATGTACATAACTGTGCGACATGATCACCAATGTCAAATGTGACATAACCCACTGTCGAATATGATATATACATGTGCATTATAAAGGGTGACATGTTGTGCTGAAGGATGGCTCTAGCTCTAGTCACACTACACCTAATCTCATTCCCAGACACTTCTGCCCAAATGCGCCAAAGGTCTGGTGGATCAACACATCATACTTGGCCTTCATTAGTTAGGGTTTGGGTTCAAATGACATTTTTAGAAGATACATTGTGGAAATGGGCAGGGTCTAGCAATAATTATGACTTTTTTACTGTGTTAAGTAGTGACAATGACAAATGTTTTACTCATAAGGTCACTCCTACAGAATTATATGGTCACTCCCACTAAGGCCAACTTTGAATGGTTGATATCCCAGGCTTATATGTGCTGTGTGCAGTAGCCTGGGGATGACATTACACCAAGAAACACTTACCTTGATGAAAGCCCCCAACCTAAAGACATTGAAAGTGTCTTTCTTCTGGAGCTAAGTTACATGTTCCTCAGTACACAACAACAACGAGCCATACCGCACGATGCTGGACCCATTCAGATCTTTGACACAACAACAACGAGCCATACCGCACGATGCTGGACCCATTCAGAGCTTTGACACAACAACAACGAGCCATACCGCACGATGCTGGACCCATTCAGATCTTTGACACATTGACCCACTCCCCTGCTGAAAGATCAGCCACAACATGTCTGCACCATTGTAACAGGTTGGAATCAAGGCTTGGTCTCCAGCATGGGATCAGAAGAGAAGTACCTGGTGCAGTAGTCTCAGGTTGGACTACTCCAAATCATCTTGGTTCTGACACACACACACACACACACAAATGCAAGCTTTGAAGGTCCATCAACCAATTTCACTACCTCTCACACCCTACAGTAGCCTGTGGATCATGAGAGAACCCTCATAAATCATCAGAACGTTACTAACCTGTTTATTGAAACTTAATGTAATGTCCTGTAATACTTAGTTTGAAGTGAGACCCCTTCGGTCCTTCATAACACATCTATAAATGCCTTGTATCATATCCAGTGCTTAATTTGAACTGGACCCAGCCGGAACAGGATCCAGCACCTCTCTGTTTTGGACTGTTTTGTTCTGGCACTTATTTGGCCGGATCCGGTAACTCTCATGGAATAACTTTTTTTCCTCCACTTTTTGCAATGTATAAATTCTAATAAAAGCGATTCAAGTTCATTCGAGATGCCTCTTCATAAATTTTCATGCCACCACAAAAAAACGTCATGTGAAAAAGTAGATTTTCAGCCGGGCCTAATATTTTAAAAGTTGATTTGGGTTGAGCTGGCYCGGGYTTATGGTTTGCTCAACATTGTAACCTATGTTTGAGACCAATGCGTGGCCTTGACTGTATGAGAAGCGCGCCAGTATCCCTCACATAACTAGAATGAGATTCACGTTTTATGATCTCTCTCCCTCTGCTCTGATAGACACGAGCCTGGAACTCTCATCTCTCCATTGCACTTCATCATTTATTTCCTTATAGAATCATAACCGTGCAAAGGGTTCTGAAGGAACTGCAGCACCCCTGATAAATTGAAATACATTTGCTAAAGTTATAGAATTAATTATGTCTGTTCAGAAATAAATTACATAATTTAGAATAGCCTACTACATCATGAGAAGGCATATAATTTAGCCACAGAAGATCAATAGCTTCTTCTTAAAAATAGCCTAGCTGTGGATTGTAGCCCAATAACAAGAAATAGCCTGCAGTCGGGAACGCACGGCAAAACTGTCAGTGAACAAACAGCATGCAGACAAAACAGTATGCAATATTTCAGATACAGTCTAGGGAAAACACAGGATGGAAAGCAAATGGCTCCAGCTGTAGGCTATCAAAATATTTATCAACTTGCAAATCTTGTTTTACAAAGTTAAACAAGAGAGAGAGAGAGGTTTTTGGCACGAGAGCATCGGGCATCACCACCAAGTGAGCTGTGCATCATTGGGTGAGTCTGGGAAACTGGAACGCAGTTTTAGGACTATAATTTCCTCCTCATTTTGTAGCCTACAGTATATTTCTCCACACACTTAGGCCTAGTCTATTGATAAATTCAAGACAAGGTCGTTTTTATTGATCTCAGTTTGTCAGTGTCAAAGTAGCCTGTCATTTCGATCATTTGTGCAGTGACTCATGAATTGCTTGAAATGCGTTTAGAAAATGTCACTTCCCCCCCCCCCCCAGACCCTAGGCTACTAATATGTTCCCCATGTGTGGACCTTCTCTCTGTGCTCTATGCCATTATGCAAATGTGATGATATGCATGCAACGCTTTATTGAAGGTGATTTTGTTTCTCATGCATTCCGCTACCTCAGAACTCCCCAGGTCACCCCCCTTTCTGCTCACTTTTTGTTCGGGCACCATCCCGATTTCCAAATTAAGCACTGCATTTGACACTGTACTTAATACAAAGTCAGACACCTTTGGTAATTCATAATACATACATAAAGGTTTAATTATGTGAACACAAATGTAAACTGAAAAATATGTGCATAGCTTGATGATCACTATAGTAGAATGATTGATTGTTATTTATATTGTTTGACTGTCAACTTCGCCAGCTCTGTCCTAATGGTTCTGTCCTGTCCTGTCTGCATGATGGCACATCCTCATCCTCCCCATGTATTCTCTAGCAGCGTAGGTCTCACAACATTGGCCAGTCTGGACAGTGAGTAATTGAGCTGTAGTCCAGTGACATTAGCTCACTCTCTACAGATTAGTGACGCTCAAACAGAAATGTTGCGAAAACAATGTACTGAGCAAATATCAAATCGTTTTTTTACCAAATTACCATACGACAGACCACGTATTAACCCTGCACACCCTAATTGACAAACAAACAAATGAAAACAAAGGCAAAGTCTTCTTATGCTTTGTTGATTTCAAAAAAGCTTTCAATTCAATTTGGCAATTGWTTTTTGGAAGATTTCCACACCACTTTCCTTCCATCTATAGCATTTCTTAATATTATTCAGTTCCTTTGGTTTTGATGCCTAATGATTGAGCACAGCTCTGTTCAAGTAGAGTGTGATTTTGCTGTGATCTGATAGGGGTGTCAGTGGACTGACTGTGAGCACTCTAAGAGACTCTGGGTTGGGGTCAGTGATAAAGTATTCTACAGTTGTAACGCTCGTCTTCCTCCTCGTCTGAAAAGGAGCATGGATCGGACCAAAACGCAGCGTGGGTTGAATACATATCTTTTAATAAAGCAACGAAGACGAAAAACACACTTGACAAAATACAAAACAAATAAACGACGTGAACAAACGAACAAACGAAAACAGTACCGTGTGGCGCACAAACACAGACACGGCAACAATCACCCACAAACAAACAGTGAGAACAGCCTACCTTAATATGGTTCTCAATCAGAGGAAACGTAAAACACCTGCCCCTGATTGAGAACCATATCAGGCTAGTTGACAAAAACATAGAATGCCCACCCAGCTCACGTCCTGACCAACTAAACAAGACTAAACAAAGGAAATAAGGTCAGGAATGTGACAGTACCCCCCCCCCCCCCAAGGTGCGGACTCCGGCCGCAAAACCTGACCTATAGGGGAGGGTCTGGGTGGGCATCTGTCCACGGTGGCGGCTCTGGCTCTGGACGTGGTCCCCACCCCACCATAGTTAATCCCCGCTTCCGTGGCCTCCTCCTAATGGCTACCTTCCATATTAACCCCACTGGATTAAGGGGCAGCACCGGACTGAGGGGCAGCACCGGACTGAGGGGCAGCACCGGACTGAGGGGCAGCACCGGACTGAGGGGCAGCTCCGGACTGAGGGGGAATTCCGGCATCGCCGGCGTGACAGGTCACTCTGGCAGCTCCTGGCTGACTGACGACTCTGGCAGATTCTGGCTGACTGACGGCTCTGGCAGATCCTGGCTGACTGACGGCTCTGGCAGATCCTGGCTGACTGACGGCTCTGGCAGATCCTGGCTGACTGACGGCTCTAGCAGATCCTGGCTGACTGACGGCTCTGGCAGATCCTGAAGAAAGAGAGGGTCCAGATTGTCTAGCCCGGCTGATTTGTAGGGGTCCAGATTTTGCAGGTCTTTCAGAACATCAGGCTTGGGCGAGTTGCTGTGGGGGGTGGAGGGCTGTTGATTGGGGTAGGGGTAGCCAGGTGGAAAGCATGGCCAGCCGTAGAAAATTGCTTATTGAAATTCTCAATTATAGAGGATTTATCAGTGGTGACAGTGTTTCCTAGCCTAAGTGCAGTGGGCAGCTGGGAGGAGGTGCTCTTATTCTCCATGGACTTTACAGTGTTCCAGAATTTTTTTGAGTTTGTGCTACAGGATGCAAATTTCTGCTTGAAAAAGTTAGCCTTAGCTTTCCTAACTGCCTGTGTATATTTGTTCCTAACTTCCCTGAAAAGTTGCATATCACAGGGGCTATTTGATGCTAATGCAGAACGCCACAGGATGTTTTTGTGCTGGTCAAGGGCAGTCAGGCCTGGAGAGAACCAAAGGCTATATCTCTTCCTGGTTCTACATTTTTTGAAAYGGGCATGTTTATTTAAGATGGTGAGGAAGGCACTTTTAAAGAATAACCAGGTGTCCTCTACTGACGGGATGAGGTCAATATCCTTCCAGGATACCCGGGCCAGGTCGATTAGAAAGGCCTGTTCGCTGAAGTGTTTCAAGGAGCGTTTGACAGTGATGAGGGGTGGTCGTTTGACCGCAGACCCATTACKTATGCAGGCAATGAGGCAGTGATCGCTGAGATCTTGGTTGAAAACAGCAGAGGTGTATTTGGAGGGCAAGTTGGTTAGGATGATATCTATGAGGGTGCCCGTGTTTACGGATTTGGGGTTGTACCTGGTTTGTTCATTGATAATTTGTGTGAGATTGAGGGCATCAAGTTTAGATTGTAGGATGCCCGGGGTGATAAGCATGTCACAGTTTAGGTGACCTCGCAGCACGAGCTCTGAAGATAGATGGATAGACATAGAAATTCCGGTACGTAGATACCTGTTTGATTACGCATAATGCCTGCTTTGTCACACTGCAGTGCTCCACCATTATTCCTGGTAGAAGTATCTTAATATATAGTAGGATATTGATGTTTGTGTTTTTGACATATGTCTTGATTATATGATATGACAAAGACACTACTTCCTGTGGATAGCAGTTCATTAATACTCAAAGCACAATGCCTCATCAGCTGTGATGGGTTCAGCCCTCTCTATTAGTAGTCACGTAGGTCTGACTGCTGCAGCAGGACTTGAAAACAATATAAGCCTAAACATCTCACAAATGACAACAATCTGCTTGCTTCATGCTTTGTTTACCGTTCAAACTCATTGTTGTCATTGTCACTAAAGCGGAAATGATGCACTAAATGACTGCTTGTATCTATGAGAGTCCCAGGTCCTCATTTCTTCCCAAGATTTTGGGCTTGCGTCCCAAACGAGTCAAAAGTAATGCACTATGTAGGAAATACGGTGCCATTTGGGATGCGTATCGTGTCTCTGGAAGAGAAGGAGAGAAGTGGTCTTAATAGCAAGTTCTCTCAGTGCAGCCTGTCTGTCACTCTCCAACTCCTGACAGGCTGGACTGACTGACTGACTCATAGATTTCTCTTTCTATGGACTGACTGACTGGCGCGTGATGGAAAGCTGTGGCCAAATTAAAGCCTGGGAGAGAGAGAGAGACCCAATTATGCTGTTAATAACCGCCCACTGACCTCTCTCTATGGTGCTTCTTCGCCAGTGCCCATTATATCAAAAAAACATTTGTTAGATTACAGTGGCCTGTTTCAATCACACTCAAACTCACACTCAAACTCACACTCAAACTCCTTTACAATGCAGTGCTTATTGTGGCCGATGTAAAAACCATAAACAGCGTCTCCGAACACAGCCCTGTTTAACAGAGAACGGTATTACAAGGTTGATCATGTATAGTTGTCCCTTTAAATCCGCACAGGGGTGGGAAATCCCAGTCCTCGAGGGCCTGATTGGTGTCACACCTTTTCTCCATCCCTAGCAAACACAGCTGATTAATCAAATGTCATTCTAAACTGAAGATCATGATTAGGTGATTATTGGAGTCAGGTGTGTTAGCTGGGGCTGGGGCAAAACTGTGAGACCAATCAGGCCCTCGAGGACTGGAATTGCCCACCCCTGTAGTGTAGAGACAATGAAGAGAGGAGTATTACAATGTTCAAATCTGGAATACGTCTCAATAAACACAAATAAAAATACCTATAGTCATTTATCACGAAGCTGGGGGGAGTTGGTTATAAAAAAAATCTGTGTGGCACAAGCAAGACTAATTACACAAAAAAGCAGCTTTTATTCCCCACAAACTCTCTGTCACCTCCACGTCATTATTCACTGTTTAAAGTGATAGTTCCTGTAGACTTGTCATTGCGCTAACGCAAGTTAGCGTTGGCTCTCGAAACTGGACCCCAATATACTGGACCCCAATATCCCCAAATATCCCTTTAACATGAATCTTTTTAACATGAATCTTTTTGCATGCTAGAAGTAATCTCATGGCACTAAACTATACCAGGGCTGTGCACCAAATGGCCATTATTCCCTACATAGTGTCATATATAGGGAATAGGGTGCCATTTGGGACACATGCGCTCTCCAAGAAGTTCTCTTACTCTATTAGTCGACTAGAAGTTGAGTTGGATGGAAGGGAAGCTAGGTGAGAGGTCCTGCTGATTCACCGAGCAGCAAGGTAGTTCTCCTCCTGAGTGAATGTTAAAGGAGAGATAGACCAGGATTGTGTCCCAAATGGCACACTATTCCCTATTTGTTCACTACTTTTGACCAGTGCCCATAGGGAATAGGGTGCCATTTGGGACTAGATTTTGCTGGAGAACTGGCTTGAAGAATGTATTATTCATCAGAAACAGAGAGACATGAATCATCTCTCCTTTTCTTCCTCCACCCCTTCAATGCAACCCCACTCATAGCCAAGGCCAGAGCTGTTCTGAGGCTGCACTCCGCATACTTATTTCCGCAGGTATTTTGTTACGACTGTTGGCTGAAATAGAGACTCAACCCATCGTAAACAAATCACTTTGAAAATTTGACCTGTTTTCCCTCTCTTGTTCAGTACCAAGAGGCCCAGAAACTGATTGGCAGAAACTCATTTGGTTGCTAGTGTCAGAAGTTATTATCAGAGCCATTTTGACACATGAAAGACTCCAGTTTCTCTCTCTACCCTGCAGTTTGGTGCGACTGGAATAGTTATTGAACCGTGCCATTCTCGTCCTGAGATTTTTAGATCTATACCTCCTGTATATTTGATAGGCCTGTACCCTCGAGCCATGTGATCTGTGGGGTGGAAATGCACCTTGCAACCAAGGATGCATCCCAAATAGCACCCTATTCCTTATATAGTGCACTACTTTTGTAGTTCACTTTAAAGGGAATAGGGTGCCACTTTGAACGCTGATGAACACCTTGCCACTACTGATGTCACTGGCGCTCCCTGGCGATGTCATAAATAGACTACAGTGTCATTGTGAAACCTGATGAAGTCCATGTGGAATAGAAACAGAAAACGATGCCGGACATCTCTCTCACCTTCACCAGACGATGACATCACAGAGCCACAGATGCTTGTCTCTTTTCACTGTAGTGTTGTTGCAGTAGTCAGTATGTCCTTGTTGTCTAAAGACCAGGGTTAAAGTAAAAGAGTAGACTATCTTTTCCCAGTCTGTTGATAAAGATTACAGTAAAAGAGAACATTTACATCATTACATTTACGTCATTTAGCAGACGCTCTTATCCAGAGCGACTTACAAATTGGAAAGTTCATACATATTCATCCTGGTCCCCCCGTGGGGAATGAACCCACAACCCTGGCGTTGCAAGCGCCATGCTCTACCAACTGAGCCACACGGGACCAGAACCTTGTAGTATGTGTACAGCCCTGGGAAAAGGGGGCATTACATCAAATATGTTTCCATTTGTATCTCAGACAAGTCACTCAGAGCCTTATGAGAGAAAAGTCCTCATATACTCTGAAACAAGATCATATCTAATTTTGACATATATTGAAACAAAATGAGAGCCAGACAGTGCTGGTATAGCCAATGTTTATGAAGCAAATGTCAGTGCATTCCTACTGGCACACTAAAGCCAGCAGGGTATAATCTGAGGCAGAGCTGTGTCACACAGCCAGACCCACTTCTGACAGGCTGTGTGGTGATCAAATCACATTTTACTGGTCACATACACATATTTAGCAGATATTATTGCGTGTGTAGCGAAATACTTGTGTTCCTAGTTCCAACAGTGCAGTATTATCCAACAATGCACACACATCTAAAAGTAAAATAATGAAATTAAGACATATAAATATTAGATTGAGCAATATCAGAGTGGCATTGACTAAAATACAGTAGAAAAGAATACAGTATATACATATGAGATGAGTAAAGCAGTATGTAAACATTATTTAAACATTATTAAAGTGATGAGTGTTCCATTTTTAAAGTGACCAGTGATTCCAAGTCTATATAGGGCAGCAGCCTCTAAGGTGCAGGGTTGGTTAACCGGGTGGTACCCGGCTGGTGATGGCTATTTAACATTCTGAAGGCCTTGAGATAGAAGCTGTTTTTCAGTCTCTCGGTCCCAGCTTTGATGCACCTGTACTGAAACTTGCCTTCTGGACGGTAGTGAGATGAACAGGCCGTGGCTCAGGTGGTTGATGTACGTGATGATCTTTTTGGCCTTGCTGTCACATCGGGTGCTGTAGGTGTCCTGCGGTGATACGTTGGGCAGACCGCACCACCCTCTGGAAAGCCCTGTGGTTACTGGCAGTGCAGTTGCCGTACCAGGCGGTGATACAGCCCGACAGAATGCTCTCAATTGTGCATCTGTAAAGTTTGTGAGGGTCTTAGGGGCCAAGCCAAATTTCTTCAGCCTCTTAAGGTTGAAAAGACGCTRTTGCGCCTTCTTCACCACACTGTCTGTGTGGGTGGACCATTTCAGATCGTTGGTGATGTGTACGCCGAGGAACTTGACGCTTTTTACCTTCTCCACTGCGGTCCMGTCGATATGGATAGGGACTGGTGTTGAAGGCTGAGCTATAGTCAATGAACAGCATTCTTACATAGGGCAGTGTGCAGTACGATGGCGATTGCATCGTTTGTGGATCTATTGGGTACGGTATGCAAATTGAAGTGGGTCTAGGGTGTCAGGTAAGGTAGAGGTGATGTGATCATTAACTAGCCTCTCAAAGCACTTCATGATGACAGAAGTGAGTCCTATGGGGCGATAGTCATTTAGTTCAGTTCCTTTCGCTTTCTTGGGTACAGGAACAATGGTGGACAACTTGAAGCAAGTGAGGACAGCAGACTKGGATAGGGAGAGATTGAATATGTCCGTAAACACTCCAGCCAGCTGGTCTGCGCATGCTCTGAGGATGCGGCTAGGGATGCCATCTGGGCTGACAGCCTTGTGAGGATTAACACTTAAAGGCTCACATCAGCCCCGGAGAAGGAGAGTCCACAGTCCTTGGTAGCAGGTCGCGTCRGTGGCACTGTGTTATCCTCAAAGCAGGCAAAGAAGGTGTTTACCTTTTCCTGGAGCAAGACGTTGGTGTCCACAACTTGGCTGGTTTTCCCATTGTAATCCGTGATTGTCTGTAGTCCGTGCCACATACAGTGGGGAGAAAAAGTATTTGATACACTGCCGATTTTGCAGGTTTTCCTACTTACAAAGCATGTAGAGGTCTGTAATTTTTTATCATAGGTACACTTCAACTGTGAGAGACGGAATCTAAAACAAAAATCCAGAAAATCACATTGTATGATTTTTAAGTAATTCATTTGCATTTTATTGCGTGACATAAGTTTTTGATACATCAGAAAAGCAGAACTTAATATTTGGTACAGAAACCTTTGTTTGCAATTACAGAGATCATACGTTTCCTGTAGTTCTTGACCAGGTTTGCACACACTGCAGCAGGGATTTTGGCCCATTCCTCCATACAGACCTTCTCTAGTTTCGGGGCTGTCGCTGGGCAATACGGACTTTCAGCTCCCTCCAAAGATTTTCTATTGGGTTCAGGTCTGGAGACTGGCTAGGCCACTCCAGGACCTTGAGATGCTTCTTACGGAGCCACTCCTTAGTTGCCCTGGCTGTGTGTTTCGGGTCGTTGTCATGCTGGAAGACCCAGCCACGACCCATCTTCAATGCTCTTACTGAGGGAAGGAGGTTGTTGGCCAAGATCTCGCGATACATGGCCCCATCCATCCTCCCCTCAATACGGTGCAGTCGTCCTGTCCCCTTTGCAGAAAAGCATCCCCAAAGAATGATGTTTCCACCTCCATGCTTCACGGTTGGGATGGTGTTCTTGGGGTTGTACTCATCCTTCTTCTTCCTCCAAACACGGCGAGTGGAGTTTAGACCAAAAAGCTCTATTTTTGTCTCATCAGACCACATGACCTTCTCCCATTCCTCCTCTGGATCATCCAGATGGTCATTGGCAAACTTCAGAAGGGTCTGGATATGCGCTGACTTGAGCAGGGGGACCTTGCGTGCGCTGCAGGATTTTAATCCATGACAGCGTAGTGTGTTACTAATGGTTTTCTTTGAGACAGTGGTCCCAGCTCTCTTTAGGTCATTGACCAGGTCCTGCCGTGTAGTTCTGGGCTGATCCCTCACCTACCTCATGATCATTGATGCCCCACGAGGTGAGATCTTGCATGGAGCCCCAGACCGAGGGTGATTGACCGTCATCTTGAACTTCTTCCATTTGCGCCAACAGTTGTTGCCTTCTCAACAAGCTGCTTGCCTATTGTCCTGTAGCCCATCCCAGCCTTGTGCAGGTCTACAATTTTACCCCTAATGTACTTACACAGCTCTCTGGTCTTGGCCATTGTGGAGAGGTTGGAGTCTGTTTGATTGAGTATGTGGACAGGTGTCTTTTATACAGGTAACGAGTTCAAACAGGTGCAGTTAATACAGGTAATAAGTGGAGAACAGGAGGGCTTCTTAAAGAAAAACTAACAGGTCTGTGAGAGCCGGAATTCTTACTGGTTGGTAGGTGATCAAATACTTATGTCATGCAATAAAATGCAAATTAATTACTTAAAAATCATACTTGTTCTCCCCACTGTACGTGTCATATCTGAGCCGTTGAATTGCGACGCCATTTTGTATCTGTACTGACGTTTTGCTTGTTTGATTGCCTTATGGAGGGAACAACTACACTGTTTGTATTCAACCATATTCCCAGTCACCTTGGTTGAATGCGGTGGTTCACGCTTTCAGTTTTGCRCGAATGCTACCATCTATACACAGTTTCTGATTTGGGCAGGTTTTAATAGTCACTGTGGGARCACCATCCGCTATACACTTCATGATGAACCCAGTCACCACATCAGTGTAAACGTCCATGTCATTCTCAGAGGCTACCCAGAACATATCACAGTCCGCGTGATCAACACAATCTTGATGCATGGTTTCCGATTGGTATAACCAGCATTGAATAGACCTTAACACGGGTACTTCCTGTTTGAATTTCTGCCTATAGGAAGGGATGAGAAAAATGTATACATTATCTGATTTGCCAAAGGGAGGGCGGGGGAGGGCCTTGTAGGCATCCCGGAAGTTGGAGTATCAGTGGTCGAGTGTTTTAGCAGTGCAATGTGTTGATAGATCTTCGGTAGTGTTTTCCTCAAATTTGATTTGTTAAAATCCACAGCTACAACAAATGCGGCTTCAGGATATGTGGTTTCCAGTTTGCACAAAGTCCAGTGTAGTTCCTTGAGGGCCGTCGTGGTGTTGGCTTGATGGGGAATATATACGGCTGTGACTATAACCGAAGAGAATTCTCTTGGGAGGTAATATGGTCGGCATTTGATTGTGATGTATTCTAGGTCTTGTGAACAAAAGGACTTGAGTTTCTGTACATTTATCACAATCACACCATGAGTAGTTTATCATGAAACATACACCCCTTACTTCCTTCTTCCCGGAGAGTTCTTTATTCCTGTCTGCGCAATGTACTGAGAACCCAGCTGGCTGTATGGACAGGGACAGTATATCCCGAGAGGGACATGATTCTGTGAAACAGAGTATGTTCCAGTCCTTGATGTCTCTGTGGATGGAGATCCTCACCCTGAGATTGTCTACTTTATTGCCCAGAGATTGAACATTAGCGAGTAATATACTCGGAAGAGGTGGATGGTGTGCACGCCTCCTGAGTCGGACTAGAAGTCCACTCCGAATACCTCTTCTCCACAGTCGGTGTCTTGGAGCAGCCTTTGGGATATGTTAAATTGACCTGTGGGGTAAGAACAAAAGATCCAATTTGGGAAAGTTCTATTCCTGGTCGTAATGCTGGTGAGTTACCGCCACTCTGATATCTAAAAGTTATGTAATAACACAAAAAATGTTCTGGGCTAATAATGTAAGAAATAACACACAAAAAAACTAAATACTGAAAAGTTGCTTAGGAGCTAGAAGCAGAGCTGCCATGTCTGTCAGCTCCATCTTTATGTGGTGACCATCAGACATGTGCGTGCCCTCTCTGCTTCAGGCTGACACCATTCTGCCCCCATGTGGCATTTGAGCTCAGAGCAAGACAGACATGCCAGGATTTCTTTAAAATGCGACTCTTTTCTGCTGTAATAAGTAATTTTTACTTACCCTCAGGCTCCCTCCTTCACTTTTTCTCTCTCATAAAGAAATACAGCATTTTTTTCAGTCTCTACCGGTCATCTTTTATGTAATTTGATGAATGATGCCTGTGAATGATGAAAAGGGCAGCTACAGTATCATGGTGTATGCGTCCCCCCCTATTCGCTATGTGCCCTGGTCAAAAGTAGTGCACTATGAAGAGAATAGGGTGCCATTTGAGGAAAAAAAAAACCAAAACCCCATTGAAAATCAAATGAGAAGTCGAAAGGCTGAAGAATGCAGGGGTGAGACCAGACTACACAAACTATTTAATTCAGTAGGAATTCAATTTGAATGCTCGACCAGGCCGGAGTCATTGACTGACACTTTAAATGCCTCCATCTCAATGCAAATGTGCCCATCTCTCTCTCTCTCTCTCTCTCTCTCTCTCTCTCTCTCTCTCTCTCTCTCTCCTCTCTCCTCTCTCCTCTCTCCTC